>NW_026867893.1:942749-1042331 GCF_020745735.1 Hemiscyllium ocellatum
TCATATGTCACCCCTCTACAAAATGTGCCGAGGGGACCGAGGGATTATGGTGGTGGGTAATTATACCCCTGTGCTCCACATTCACTGGTTCGAGTCACACTCTGGTTGCTAACTTTATGTACCGCTCTAACAGTTTTTATTTGCAGCTCACACTCTGGTATACATTGGATCGAGAATCTTGTTCTTGCCCTTCACTGCATGGGAGATTCACAAATATTCGACACCACATTAAAGACGAAATGAAGAGTGAGAGCAGCCATTTATTCAATTGTAGATGAAAATGGTGAAATGAGAAAGAACCCATTTTTCTTTCCGCCCTACATTCCATCCTGTCTCCTTCTATGAATTTACATCGAAAGAAGAAAAAAAAAACTACAGATCGGGAGCACAGGCTTATCCAGTGGGTTGTTCATGAGTATTTTAACCTGACACTTCACACAAAAATCTGATCAGTATTTCAAACAGTCAATCGGAATTGGAACCACAGAAAATGTCTCCAATGAAACAAACATTTCATTCTTTCACAAATTTCTGCTGTGTGTGAATCATACAATGATCCATCATCCAGCGTGATCACTGACTTGCCAACTGTATAATATCGAGCAACTTTCTTCAGCAATCACAGCTTCTGTACACAGCCACCTGTGCTGGGCCCAGTGTCATTTGTTGCCCCCAGGCCACAGCATATTTCTTCTTCCTGAGTTTATGAGCTTTGTTCCTGCTGCGTCTGATCTGTTCAATAAACCTTTTATGTCACTTCATCCCATCCCCTCACAATTCTGAACTTGTGAATAAAATAAGGCGTTAGACGAAATGTTAAACCAAGTGGAAGCATGCTATTCAGCGCAAGGAGTCTGCTCAACCATTCAACGAATTCATGGTGATCTGATTTGGAAATGCTGGTGATGGACTGAGGTGTACAAATTTATAAATCACACAACACCAGTTTTAGCCAACAAGGTTAATTGGAAAAACACTAGCTTTCTGAGCGATGCTTCTTCATCGGGTGATCACCTGATGAAAGAGCGTCGCTCCGAAAGCTAGTGTGCTTCCAATTAAACCTGTTGGACTATAACCTGGTGTTGTGTGATTTTTAACTTTGTACACCCCAGTCCAACACCGGCATCTCCCAATCATATTTTACCTGTCCAGTAACGTCAAGTGACCTGTCGCACATAATTGAACATTATAAATATTCCTACAGCTGGAGAAATCGGAGCTAAAAAGGCCAACCTAAAGCAAACATTAGACAAAATGATCACCTCCAGATAATTGTGGAAAGACCAGTCAAAGAGGTCACAAATGTTCGAGAGATCCAGTCACAACCAGCCCGAGAGTTGTGCTTTGAAGAGTTTTATGCAGACTTCCTGGCACCTTGACTTGCAGCCAGTGCCTGAGCGTTATACACCTCGCTTGATAATGACGACAAGTGAGGGGAGTTTTCATGAAACCCATTAAATGCTTAGAATCCAGAAATTTGGTAAAATGTTGTAAAATATATCCCAAATCATTGAAATCAGCTCAACATTATTGAAATCAAAGTGCTCGTAATGGTCTTCAAGACCACCTCATTACTGTTCGGTGAAATACGCTTTGTACGTGCCTTATTGTTCTCAGGATGAATAATCAGAGCAAACATCACAGTCTCACCAGATCCAAAGATACGTAAGAGAAACCTTATTATAATTTACACACTATATGTTTTCCAGACCCATGATGAAAACTTATTTCCTATGACTGAGCATACTACACGTAACATGCATCGAGATGAAGCAAGTCCTGAAGATAGGATTTTTTTCTGATAGATTTCCAAGTCAAAAATTATGTTAAAAATTTAATTGTGGCTGATTACATTGTCAAAAGATCCCCATTACATGTATTTATCTGCTTATTCAGAGACAACATTGAAACAAATACATTGATAAATGCTGTTGACTATATGCTTGTGTGGAAATAAATCTCCCTTTTGACTTACTTTCTTTATAATTCTGACTCAAATGTCTAAATATTGATGAGATGAAAAATTGCATGAATTAAGTACAATGCAGAATTTGTTCTTATTATATGTTATATTTCTACAGAAGAAAAGTAGAGAAACCAAGTATAGAAATTTTGAAGATCTGAGAATTTTGAATGACAAACCATTTCTGATCAATGTTCACTGAATGTCTAATGTCTTTCCATATCATCATGCCAGAATTGGCATTCTCGGCTGGCAGATTAAGAAATATCTAGTCAACGGCAGAGCAAATCCATTTAGACATATTGAATCATTTACTTTGCCAAAGTTCTAAAATTAATTATCAATTCATTGTCATTCCAAAAATCACACAGTTTAGGTTTTGCAACAAACATCGTCAAATTCACATTTTAATTTAATCCAGTATTTCTTAGTGTCATTATTTTTTAAAAAATAGTTGTCTTATTCCAGGATAACACAAATACAAACTAATTAATGATTCCTTATCCAACACTCACAGGTAATATCTGTTCCCTTCTCATTTGAATGTTCACTGAAATCATTGGATTAATATTCCGCCTTACATATTAAGAGACGTCTGATTATTTTACACTCCAATAAATGTTGTTCATTTTTACACATGACAGGCAGCTATATGAGATTTCTAATCATTTTTAAGTTTGCTATGAAATATTTTTAAGATTAATTGTTGCTTGTATATAATATTTAAGAATTGACCAAATCCAGTACATCTAGCTTTAAGTGTGAAATTAATGCTCAATAATCTAAACGTATTGCATTGTACAGAAACCAATGGCAGCGAATGGTGATTTTTATTTAAATACTTGAATCTTAGTTGATTTGCTGTTATAGACATGGCCTGCCCCCACCTGGAATAGAATGGTCCATATTGGCTCATACAAAATGCCTGTCATTTAAAAACAGGCAGCCGACCTTAGAACTAAAATCCAAGGTGTCAGGGGGTGATAAACTGGACTAACAGTCTGTTCCAGCCTTAAATTAAAAGAAATCACACTACCAATGGATCTACTCCAACACCAGGACGACAGCATTCCATACAGTTCTTGTTAAGAACATGCCAACATACAGACAAATCACCAATCCTGATGTTCATAAATGAAAGGATAATTGTCCCAGTAAATGAATAAACAGCAGATGCAGGGCGCAGCCCACTTAACTCACTAATCAGCTATCATGACAACGGAAGGGTTCATTTGTCAGATATAGTTATTATTTTACAGTTACTCAGAATATGAAACAAAGGTTCTAATTACAGATTATTGAGTATAATAGGGGAAATTTGCAACATAAATTTCATATATGTAACACATGCCCATTAAACATTATAGAGAAGCATTTGACTGAGATTTGAAGTTAGCTAGTTTTAGGAATTTACTCCACGGTATGATGCTGACTGCCCATTAATTATAAAGTCCTGACAGAAAGAGTAGCTGCATAATCTTACACAATATAACGAACTTTATTACACAAGTCATATTACTCATCTTATAGCAAGTAAGCTAAAATTAACTGTATTTCCTATTTCTTTGTACATATACAATGAAGACAGTGAATTATATGAGGAGTAATTGGCTTTGATAAAATAAAATATAATGAATACCAGAATTAAAAATGTCCCAACTGATAAGGTAAACTTAGAGGCCCGAGGGAGTTCAGGAAGAACTTTGGAATCTAAGTCAACAAGATGCATGGAAAGATTCCAATATGAATCTGGGGATGTCCATGAGAATGCCCACCTGCAATTTTGTGCTTCAATTGGGTGGCTGTACGAGGAGGGAAGGGCTGTAACCACATTGTATGTGGCCATTGTGATGCAGAAAGTCCGTAAAATGCTGCCTTTTACTCTACATGTTACCATGTGTCATGGATCTCCCTTCCGTGAGTGGCCTCTGGGGATGATGCTGAAAATGTGTTGCTGTTAAAACACAGCAGGTTAGGCAGCATCCTAGGAACAGGAAATTCGACGTTTCGGGCCAGAGCCCTTCCTAGGATGCTGCCTAACCTGCTGTGCTTTAACCAGCAACACATTTTCAGCTCTGATCTCCAGCATCTGCAGACCTCACTTTTTACTCTGGATATGATCCCTTCATTAACTGGTTGCTGCATGAGTAAACATCTTCCACATGCCTGAGCTCAGCCTGCCTCCTGAATCCTCATTCCCTGTCAGGGGAAAACACTTCTATAGCAATGATGACATTTCAATTCAATACAAACATTTATTGTGTGTGAAATGATTACATTCAGAGCGATATAATTTTCAGGATAAAATTGCTTTACATTTACTTTTTGGTGTACAAGAATGCATTTCGATTATGTCCATTTGTTCTTTTGTTCAACCAACACTAAGTTTTAAATTATTGCAAAGACTACAATGGGGAAAAGGGAACGAATCTTCAGCTCAAATGTCATATGAAATGACTGTTTCCTTTTTTCAAACAAATTGCCCTCCAAAATTTTTATTTTCATTTCATAATATGAAAACAAATTGCTTGGAAATGTTGACAATTCTCCTTTTCCTTCCATATTAGATGTCAGTGAACAATTATGAGAATTAATTTCCGCATCAAAAGTCAGTGACTCTATATTTTGTTCAGAATAATAGTCACTTCCATGGCCGAATTCATTTCCTCCTAATTCTGAAATAATTATCGAAACATTTATTGTGGTAAAAAATACATCAACAAAATTGACATGTCACTTCAAGAAAACTATTGGAAGCATATAAATCTTGCATTGCCTGCATTTTAAAACAAAATATTTTTCTTTCAATTGCCGCTGATTGATTTTTTTCATATCATACAGATAAGTTTTATGCTTTAGTTTTCAGTTTGTTAATCTCGATGAATATCCAATCAATATCACAGCAAAGTGTTTTCAAAATAGTTAGTCAATTTATCTGTCAGGATTCTAAAAGCAATTATCAATTACAATAATTGCACAGCAATTTAAAATAGACTTGGTAAAATTGCAGTGTTTTTTTCAAAAAATTCATTCATTATTTCTTATTGTCAATGCTACTATATTAATACCGATTTAGTCAGGTCCATACACATACCAAACGACCAATAATATCCCTTGCAAAATTCTTTGTAAATGTTTGATTTTTGCTCAGGTGAAATATAACAATTGTCTCAGCCTCTGAAATTCAGAGAGCGCCAATTACTTTTCCCTGCAATATTTCTCTTCATTTCTACATATTACTCAGTCTAATATCAAGATAAGATATCGCATTATTCTCAAATTCACGAATATATGTATTTGAAAATCCCTTTGTTGCTAATATATCTTATATCTAACAATTGTGCAATCCAGTAAGGGCTACAAGTGTGGAAATATGCTTCTGTAGAATAAAAACTGCAAGGACATTGCAATGTACAATCTGTCAGTAATTGTGAATATTGTATTTAGTTTAAACTTGGAGTCATTTTTAAATTTATTTGATTATAATTTGCTTCGATGCTGACACTTACTGTATATCCCATCAAAATATCAGTAGATTATTTGGAGATATCATCGTCCATTCCACTAATCACATTGTCTGCTATATACCTTCTTCTGGTCACTCATAACAAAATGTATATAATTCCATTCAATCAATATTCCCCAGAAAATATTGAGAATGTTGCAGTCAGAAAGCGGAAATACACAAAGTCATGATAGTTATTAATTTGCTCTTGTTCTGTAGATCTTAGTTAAAACAAAACAGAATTTTATGCTCCATTGATATAAATATGAGAAAAGATCAATTAACTTCTCAGTAAAATAAACAAATATCACTTGCGATTATTTATCAATTTTTAATTATTGGTCAGTTTATGAATTGTGTAAGATTGTGTAATATCAGGGTGTGTTCATTTGAAAGTTCAGTTTGCACATCTTTCACTTATCCCATTGATTACACGATGGTTTAAGAACGTTTCACTCAGCAATCTACGAAAAAAAATCAAAAACTGTCTGATGTTAAATCTGATCATTCGCACACAATTATCAATCTGTTCCTAATTCATGCAAATATCTCAATTTTATCGGACCCAATGTTCACACAAAACAATACACGCAAAGCAACACAAAGACTTCCATCACCATCTGATTATTGTTCAGTAGAATAACCTGAGTAAGTACCTTATTGCTCCTGAAACCAATGACAACAGTAAACATTTGTTTACTATTCCATGCAACAAGTGCAATTGATATATTCTATTTCAGTTCAGTAGTTAAAGATGATTTATGTTGCTTAAAACAATGCTTCTACTTTATCATGGATATTGAGAGTAATACAATAATTCAGAGATTTTATGGTCTCACATTTTTGTATCGGGCGGAAAAAAGTAAGAGAGAGGGATCAATCGGCTGCTGCTTCTCAGGTAGAGAACTGTTTTCTTTCTCTCTGTGTTGAAACATACAATAATGTCAACTGAACAACAAACTGGGCCATGTGTTCTCTCCTGGAACATTATCTGGAAAACCCGATTATGGATTACATGCAGGGGCACCATTGCTCTTTTCGTACACAATTCCTTTCAATCGCAAAAAAATGACCCCACTTTTTAATTTGATGACATGCTTACATATGTTTGTGTAATTTGTAAATATTGATAGGCTTATTCATAGTATGTGTTTTAATGTCAATACATCTTTTTCTTAAAATTCATTCTCTCACTTTAGTCTCCCTGACAAGAGATGCAATGCATCCAGTTGATACACATTTCAGAATGGATGGCTCAATACTATTTATCAGCTCTGGTCAAAACTGATAATCCCCCATAACAAATGGCAGCATTCCCGGAATGAGTAGAGGGAAGCCTTTTGAAAATCTTCGAAAATAATTATATCCTTTTATTTCAGTTCAGAGGATCAAAACTGCACACAGTGCATCAAGTGTGGTCTCAGCAATGCCCTGTACAGATGCAATAAAACATCCCTGCGATTAAACCAATATCTTTTGCCAAAAACAGCATGAATCCACTTACCTTACAAATCAAATCCTACTTCATATGATTCATGTCCCATGAACATGGACACTGCCTGAATCACAGAGTACTAAAATCTCTCTGCATTTAAATTGTTTTATCCTTCATGCCAAAAATAGACAACTTACCTTATGTTATTTCTGCTGAATGTTAGCTCACTAACCTTCCCTATCTATACGACTTTGCAGATTCGCAACGTCCATTTGACAAGACATTGAATGACCATCCACTTGAGCTCCAAGCCATTCCCTCCCCTTCCTGCAGATCATTGAAAAAGATATTTGATCACTGATAACCCCACGGTGATCTCTGAGGCACTCCATCTGTTGCATCTTTGCAGCCTGAAAATAAACATTTGTCTCTACTCTCTATTTCCTGATACCGACAGCTTCCCTGTTCCTGTGTAGCCGTTCAGACGGGTTGAATGTCCTCCTCCTGGCCTGTGTAATGCACTCAACAAGCTGAATTACCTCATTCTATATTCCTGTGTAATTCCTTAGAGGGGCAGAATGACCTCCTCCTGTCTCATTGTAACGATCCTGTCTGAATACATGGGGTCTCCCCTACCACGTAACTGCCTCGAGAGGTGGATTGAGCAACAAAACATGGGGTAGGGACAGCAGATTGCCTCTGTAACAGCATCGAGGGGTGGATTGAGGGAGCAACACATGGGGTAGGGGTAGCACTATATCTCTGTAACAACATCGAGGGGTGAACTGAGGGAACAACAGATTGGGTTAGGGACAGCAGTATATCTCTGTAACTGCATCGAGGGCTGGATTAAGGGAACAGTACATGCCAGAGGGGCAGCAGTATATCTCTGCAACAGCCTCGAGGGGTGACTTGAGGGAACAACACATGGGGTAGGGGCAGCAGTATATCTCTGTAACAGGCTCGAGGGTGGATTGAGGGAACAACATGCGGCGTAGGGGCAGCATTGGCCATTTGGGGGCACCATTCAGAATGCTCATGGATGATCCGAGTGTGTCTGCCCATTCGTCTCCTGTCTGTGTCCAATAAACATTGATTCTCCAGTCCAGCAAAGACCAGTCAAGCTCAGCCTTGGATATCTTCAATAACTAAGTCTTCACTGCTCCCTGAGGATGAGGACACCACAGGCAGCAAAACACCAAAGGGAAAGCGGCGTCCTTCTTTCTTTGTGGGACTGTTATTTTAAAATTGAACATCAAATCACCACCTCTTTTCAGTAACAAGGACAGAATAATTAGGAATAAACATAAACCATTCCGGACTCCGAACCTGTTCCACATTGCCACTGACCCTTTCGAATCAAATATGTATGAAACCCAGCATCTGCTGCTGTCTAAGGAATAGAATACTTGATAGCATAACTTCACATGAGCATGGAAAAAGGAGCAGAATGAGGTAATTCGGCTCAGCGAGTCCTATGTGCCGTTCAATAATTTATTATATTTTCCTTAACCTCATTCTCCTGCCTTCCCCCGAGAATCCTTGATCCCTTATTAGTCAAAGACTTATCTATTTGTATCCTAATGACACTAGTGTCTGTGCCCCTGTGTGTCTCTATGTGTGTGTGTGTGTCCACCTTCTTGTCATCTGTGTATTTGTGTGTCTACGTCTGCCTTTCTGTGTATCAGCCTGTGTGTTTCTATCTCTGCATGTGTCTATTTGTGTGTGATTGCATATGTCTCTGTGTGTTTCTACGTGGGTTTAAAGTGAGAATTGTCTTTCACTGAGCACTGCTCCTTGATCGATCAGTGGGATATGGATGTTTCAGAAATTCCACACGAGGCATCCCAGTCTGCTCCATCTCGTACTAGGGTGCTCCCCACATGGCGGGGGTAGACGGGTGACAGAATGGATATTGGGCTCTCAATCACCCGGCTTGGCCCTTTCTGTCCTATTCCAGGCTGTTTCTCTTGGAATGAGAGAAAGGGAGGGGGGGAGTGAGGGCAGGAATGGGTGGCCCTGCTGTTAGTGCTGGTGCAGGTGGGACTCGGGGAATTGTGATGTGTCTGGAACGAGTCAGTCGACATTCCTCAATCCATGTAGTGTTATTAGTGTGGGGGCTTTTGCGTAGGTGACAGACAAGGTGTGGGAAGGATGTTGTTGAATTCAATAGTGAGAGTGGAAGTGCCTGACCCTTATTTGGAGATAGAACATGAGGATTCTCTGGGGGTAGGTGCTATAACAGATATACAGTGAGGGTGATAGAGCAGAGAGAATACCGTGACCTTTAGCCTGACAGAGCAGGGAGGATATTGATGCTTGTCCTGTATTGATGGACATTACTTCAGGTCATCTCAGTGTCGAGGTGATGCTCTCCGAATGTCTTGTCCACATCTATCACTAATAATGACACACAGCTGTCCCTCAGATTCCACAGAATCAGTTTAGGTAGAGCATACAAATAGCAATGAAAAGCAAATATTGGTGTGTTATTTCTCGAAACCAAAATGGTTGCAGAAAATCTGAGCATCATATGCTCTGGAAATTAGATATGCAAGTCTCATGGTACTGCAGTTTTATTAGATGGTCTCAAGTTGCATCTGAACTGCATTAAATTTTGACTGCTCATGATGTGGGAAATAAATTCTGTAAGTGTATATGAGGTGGATTGAAGATTATGTTGCGAAGCAAACTAGAGAGCAGGTTATTTTGGATTTGGTGTTGTGTGGTCAGAAGGACCAATTAATAACCTTGCTCTGAAGCAGCTTTTAAGGATTAGTGACGTTAATAAGGTGCATTTTACACGGTGTCTGCATACAATATAGAATGCTTGATCATTCTGTTTCAACATCATGGTAGCCAGGTCAAGTTCGCTCCAGTGAATTTGGAAAGTACAATACAACATACAGTGGGAGGCAAGCAATGGTTGTTAAAGTCATAGAGTCCGACAGCACGGACATAGGCCCTTGTGCCCAAACTCGCCCATTCAGACCAAAATATCCATCCACGCTAACCCCATTTCCCTGCTCTTTCCCGGCATCCTTTTAATCCTTTCCTGTCTGTATATTTGTTCAAATGCCTTTTAAATGTTGCGAATGTTCCCTCCTCAACCTCTTCCACTGGCAGCTCGTTCCATTTGCGTAACACCCCTGTGTGAAAAACAGTTGCTCCTCAGGTTATATTTTATTGTTTCCCCTCTGACCTTACACTGATGCCCTCTAGTCTGTGATTGCCCAACCCTGGAAAAAAAAAACTGAGTGCATTCACTCTGCCCATCGCTCCCATGATCTCACACACTTCTATCAGATCACCCCTCAGTCTCATATGTCTAAAGTAAGAAGTCGTAGCTTGTCCAACCTCTCCCTATATCCCTCAGAACGTTGAGTCCTTTGTAACAGCCTTGTAAATTTCTTTTGCACCCTTTCCAGTTTAATGACATCCTTTCAATAGCAAAGTGAACAAAACTGAACATTATTCTCCCAGTATGGCCTCACCAGCATCCTGTATAACTGTAACGTAACTCCCTAAATTTGTTACTCAGTGATATACGCTGATGAAGGCCACTGTGCCAAAATCTTTCTTCGCTGCACTGTCTACCTCTGCATCAAGTTTCAGAGAACCATGCACCTGAATTCCAAGGTCCCTCTATTCCATTACACTCCTTAGGTCCC
This sequence comes from Hemiscyllium ocellatum, assembly GCF_020745735.1. Taxonomy (NCBI): domain Eukaryota; kingdom Metazoa; phylum Chordata; class Chondrichthyes; order Orectolobiformes; family Hemiscylliidae; genus Hemiscyllium; species Hemiscyllium ocellatum. Next base: position 953,324 of record NW_026867893.1, read on the forward strand.
AACCATTCACCATGAAACTCCAACCTTGATTTGACTTTCTAAAATACAAGAATTTACATTGATCAAATTAAAATCCATTTGCCAATTCTCAGCCACTTCTCCAGCTGATCAAGGTACTGCTGCATTTTCTGAAATTTCTGATAACCTTCCTCACTCTCCATGATGCCGCCTATTTTAGTGTTTTCTTCAAACTTACGAATCATGCCTATACATTCTCATGTAAATCATAGATATATGTAATATGTAGTGGCCCCAGCACCAACACCTGAGGCTTTCCACTATTCACAGGCCTCAAGTCTGACAAATATCCTTCCACTATTACCCTCTGATTCCTATCATCAAGAGAATTCCGTATCTAATTTGGCAGATCCTCCTCAATTTCATGCGTTCTAACCTTCCAAAGCAGCGTACCAGAGAAGTGACTTTGCCACAGGAAGTAACATTACCACAGGAAATAACATCAACAGCCCAAAGAAACCCAAACATATAAATAGAAAGCAGGAATTTTCAGCATTGTTTCCCATGGGATCAACTGAAAATGTTACCTAGTAAGGTTATGAAACATCTGGAAAGGAACCTTCCAGCTCAGCGAGCAAACGTGCATCGATTGAGTAATGTGTTGGTTACCGAATCTGAGAAAGAAGATACTTACCACAAAAAACGTGCAATGAACATTCTCCAGATTAATCCCGCAGACGATGAGATTGCCTGATGAGGAAACTCGGTCTATGTTCTCTAGAGTTTCAAAGAATGAGAGGTAGGTCACAGTAAAATTTAGAAAATTCACAAAACATTTGACAAGTTGGAAATAAACAGTATGCTTCCCTTGCTGTCTAATTCAGATTCAGGATAAATAATGTCTAGATAAATGATTGGCCACTTAAGACCGTAATAATGAGGAAATACATCACTCGGTGAGAACAGGGGCATAGAAACCCGCTGGCAGGCTATGATTAGGGAGAATCCCAATATATTCTGCAAGCAGAAAAGAATAACAAGCTAACAGGTAGGAGTCATTCACGACTTGCCAAGTTGCATTCAAATCACCTTAGTGTTAGGAGACAAAGGGTAGTGGTTGAAGGCTGTTAATGTGACTGGAGACCAGTGTCCAATGGTGTATCACAGGGATCAGTGCTGTGTCCCTTATTATTTGTGATACGGAGGTTCTGGTGTTGGACTGGGGTGGACAAATCTAAAAATCACATAACACCAGGTTATAGTCCAGCAGGTTTATTCAGAGGCACGAGCTTTCAAAGCGCAGAACACCTGATGAAGAAGCAGCTTTTCGAAGCTAGTGCCTCCGAATAAACTGTTTGCACTATATCCTGATGTTGTGTCATCATTAACCTTATTATTTGTAGTATTCATAAATGATGCAGCTGTGAATATAGACAGGGGTGGCGGGAGTGTGACAACTAAGTTTGTATTTGGCACAAATATTGGCCGGGTGGTTCGCAGTGAGGAGGAATGCCTTACGTTACAGGAAGATGCAGATGACATGGTCAGATGGGCAGAGCAATGGCAGATGGAATGTAACCCTGATAAATATGTGGTGATACACTTTGGAAGTAGGAGCCAAACAGGGGAGTACACAATCAACAGCAGCACACGAGGAGGCTCAGAGTTTTTCCCTGAATGTGACTAAACAGGTGAATGCACAATTTGAGCAAACACAGGGGTCGTAAACATAACCTTTATTTATCAAGGCATAGATTATAAGATCTATGTGGAACTTTGGTTTGGCCAAGATGGAATTCTGATTGTAGTTCTGGGAGCCACATTACAGGAAGGATCTGATTGTAATGGAGGGGCTTCAGTGGAGATTCACCAGGATGTTCCCTGGGAAGGAGCATATCAGCTTTGGAGAGAGGCTGGATAAGCTGAGGTAGTTTAGTTTCGAGGAGAGAAGGCTGAGTGGGCCGTGATTCAGAAGGATAGGATTCCGAGAGACATGGAAAGGGTGCATTGACAGCATCTGATCCTTTTAGTCAAAGGACCAAGAGCAAAGGAACACCTTTTAAAGTGAAAGGTTTGAGATTTGGACAGGAACTGAGGATGCTTTTTCACCCACTTCCTGAGAGAGGAGTTGTCATGGTAACTTCACAATCATTAGAAATTACATGCCTGTGCAATTGAAATGCCATAAGATTCACGACTACAGGCCTTGTGTCAGAAAATGGGACTAATGTAGAACGTGCTGTATTTATGATGGTACCAAGTCTGTGCTTCTGTGTTTGTATGGCTGTGGAAAGTCAATCATTTGATAGCTTAATCTAGGAATTGATGGGTTTCTGAACAATATATTAACATGGGTTTTAAGGTTAAACTTGTAATGTCTTCTGAAAATATGTCAATGTCAAAATTATGGGGGAAAAGGTGCAGCTTTCTTACAGTTTGATAGCAGAGAATTGAGGACAGGGCAAAGGCAGAACTATGGAGCAAATACTTCAGTTATGTCTTCACAGAATAAATTAAAGCCAAAAAGAAAACTTCCCAATAATACTAGCCAACATTAGTCTGTAGAGCAAAACGGATTAGAATGAAATTAGCAACCAAACAGTTTTAGAGGAAGTACTGGAACTAAAGGTAATGAGCACAGACAAAGTCAACAGAGATTTATCAAATGGGAATCATATTTGAGAAAGTGACTTTGAGCATAATTATGGAGAAGCAATCAATGCAATATGATTGGATTTTCAGAAGGAGTTTTGATCAAGCCCCAAGCCTATTATGCAAATTCAAATCCAATGGAGCTGGGTCTAATATGGTTTTAGAATGGGAGTGCTGGCAGGAAGCAGAGATTAGGAATGAAACGTTTTTCTATAGAGGATATAGCAAGATTGGGGCCTGGGGCCCAGCTATTCCTAACACACATCATATATTTGGTTAAGGGGATCAAATACAATATTTCCAAGTTTGCTGATGGCACGAAACAATATCGGATTGTGAGTGGGTGAGCAGGATGTCAAAACACTGCAAGGTGATTGAGACAAGTGGAGAGTCTGGGTAAATACGTGGCAGATGGAAAGGAATTGGGGGGGGGGTGAGGGGGCGCAGGGGATATGTGATGTTGTGACCTTTGATGGGAAAAACAGAACGGGAGCCTATCATTTGAAAAGGGATTGGTTGAAAAATGTTGATCTATAAAGGAACTTAAGCTGCATTTTTGTTTCCTTCAGTGCAGCCCTCCGAGGTCAGTGCAGGGCAGCGAGATCTGAATCCAGAAGTCAATACTGGGAATGGCATTGGCATGCAGTGTATATAGACCCAATAAGTGTGGGCCAGTAACATTGAAAAGGATCTGGAACTCCCTGTGCACCAGTTACTGAAAGCAATATTGCAGGAGCAGAAAGCAGGGAGGCAGATATATCGTGTATTCACCTTCATTTCAGGACGATTTGACTACAGGAGAAAAGATGTTTTACTGCAGCTGTACAGGGCCTTGGTGAAACCCCATCTTGAACACTGTGCATTACTGTGTGCAGTTTTAGTCTCCTTACCCTAATACAGGAGAAACCTGACATTGAGGGAGAGCAGCGAAAGATGATCAGACTGATCTCTGGGATGACTGGCTTGTTCTGGGAGCAGAGTCTGGGGCGGCTGTGCATGTATTCGATGGGTTTTGGAAACTTAGCGGAGATCTCTGTGAAATACATAAAACTCTGTCAGGACGATACACAATAGAAGCAGGAGTGATAATCCCCCTGGCTGGGACATCAAAAACAAGGGGCCACAATATTAGATACAGAGAGTCGACTCTGCATTGAGATGAGAATAAATGTCCACACTCAGAGACGGTTGAACCTGGGGAATTCTCTCCCAGATCAGGCTGTGGAAACCAAGGCACTGAATATAAATAAGAATTTCTATACAGTAAAGGGATAGGGAGAGAGCATGTTTATGGTATGAAGATAGAGGATCAGATATCTTTACAGGTTGTTCCCCAATATCACTGCAACTGTGTTCCTGTGCAACACTGTGTAGCAGATAATCATGCAATATCAATAATGGGGCCAATGGGGAAAAAGGAGTAAGGGGTGAATCACATAATGTCAGTAACAAACAAAAATTAAAGTTCGTCTAACACACACACTAGCACAGTGTAAGTAAACCCTTAAATCATATATTGCAATGAAATAGTGCTTTGTGAAATGTAACACTTTCACATTACCGTCACTGATTGCAGCCCTGTACCTTCTACCAAGCTCTTCTCCAGAAAGCACGCAGGGCTGACTGACCACGTGATGCTGAGGCAGAATCTCAATTTTCCCCAAGACTCTCCCCCGCTTTGAAATAACATTATTTCTAAATATAGGCTAATATTCCCAGTTTCGGGCTCAGATTCAAGGCTTGAAGAGCGGATTACATTCCCGTTTTAGCTGAACACATTGATTGTGCATTTTGCAGGCAGAGTGATCACGAAGCTGGGTTTTGTTGTTCAGCTGGTGCTGGGCAAAGAATCGCGTCACAGTGAATGGGAATTCACTTTATAGAAAAAAAAGTTGCACAATTCACGAATCGCATTGCAGCGAAATACGATTTAATAAACATTGCTATCAGAGAACTGCCTGTATATTGAATCGAGGAGCAAAATTAATGGACTGAAGGGACTACAGCAGTTCTTATTTTATATTTCACAATGTATAAACATATTAAGGGATGTGTACACTGTGTCGGGAAAACTGCATTGAGGAGATTTTCTCCATGAACTAGAGTGGGGGCAGTTCAATTGTTGAATGGTCTACTCCTTTCCCGATGTTTCGGTGCAGTCTATGGGAAAGCTCGATCAATGTTGTCACAAGCTCTCAGATGTGAGGTCTCTGCAGGGTCAACAGGTCTGTTTCCCGTTCCCTTTTCTGGTAACGAGACTGGGGCCGGATATTCTGTCCAGTTTTATCCTTTAAGACCTCGGAGCATTTTGATACAATAGCGTGTCTTGCTTGGCCGTTTCAGAGACCATAGAAGAGTTTATCACTTGTCTGTGTGTCTGGAGTCACATTTAGGCCAGACCAGGAAAGCACCGGAGATTCACTTCCTGAAAGTTCATTGGGGAAGGAGATCGAAGTTTACAATCATCATTGGATGCAAAGTTACTGTTACCATTACCAGATTCTAGACCTTGATATGTTAATAATTATTTTTAACTTCAACCAGCTGCCAGATCATTATGCTGTACTTAATTAATCATTCAGTGGCATTTCCACAGCAGCACGATCACTACATAGGAACCTACCGGAAACCACACTGCGCGGGTTATTTCTGTGCTGCTTGACAGCTCTGTCAAAAAGAACTCCCACCAATTTGACTATCGTAAAGGGACTGAGGGAGTGTTAAATGGTCTGAATGTAATTATTCACCTATTAGGGGACGGGACATAGTTGAGTAATTTTCCGCATTGTCAGGGAGATGTCAGAGTTGGAGCTGGAATGAAACAGTTTCCGGAGGGACACGGCTTGTTGTGCAACACAAATCTTCATTCCTATTGCAGGAATGGGGACAGGACCCATTGCCTTTGTGATATCTACTGTGTTCAGCTGTTTCTTCATGTCACGTGGAACGAATCAGATTGGTTGAAGGCTGGCATCTGCGATACTGTGGTTATCATGGCGAGGGTGAGGTGGATCATTCATTCAACATTTCTGCCGGAGGATGGTGCAGTTACATCCTTGTCTTTTTCACTGATGTGCAGGGCTGTTCCATTATTTAGGATTGGGATATTTCTGAAGTCGTCTCCTCCAGTAAGTTTTTTTTAATAGTACACCGACATTATGTTTGGATATGGCAGGACTGCAGAGCTTAGATGTGATCTGTTACTCTTGGGATCATTTTGGCATCTCCATCAGATGTTAGTTCTGTTGTTTGGAATGAAACCACTCAAGTGCGGTAGCTTTAATGGTTTGTCATCTGCTTTAGGTACACCTGGTTCTGACCTTGGCATGCTCACCCACACTCGTCACTGAACCATCACTCGGCTTGATGGTAATGGTAGACTGATGGAATATTCTGGGGAAAATGTTGCAGATTATGTTTGAATATAATCCTGTTTCTGTTGCTGCTGTTGTCTACATCATCACATGATAGCCCAGTTTGAGCTGCAATATCTGCAAGTCAATTCTACTGACTGTTCACCCAGAGACCCAATCACCCATCAGCCGTGTACTCAGTGACCTCACCTGTTTTCTGATGCGGTAGTACTTTCAATTTCATATTCACATTCTGCTAAGGGTTCTCCTTGGTGTCATGCTTCCATTTTTGTTACATTGCTCAAATCCTTTAACATATTCATCTGAATATTTTCCTTCCAAAGTAAAGCCATCTTCTGCGTTTGCATTGAATGTGTTTCCCTCTGCTTTTCTCCCTGACCAAGATTAAGAGCTCGGTGGTGTCAGTGATGACAGCCGAATGGAGTTTCAGAGCCAATGAATGTGTGCACTTTGGGCTATCGTTCAATTCCCAGTGCACAGCGCACCGTGTTGGACAGGGCGTTTGAGCAGCTTTCACACACGTCATTGGAACTTGTTCAAAAGCAGAAATTGCTGAAGAAACCAAGCAGCTCCAACAGCATCTTCTGTAGTGAATGTAGAGTTAATCTTTTGGGTCCAGTGACCCTCTACAAAGCTCGCAGTTTCTCCAGCAATTTTTGAATTTTATTTCCAGTATCCATAGTTATTTGTTTAATTGAAAAGTTGTGCTGTGTCTATTCGTTTCTGGAGAAACTCAATAGGTCTGGCAGAATCTGCAGAGACAGAGAAACAGATTTAGTGTTCCAAATCCAGCGTGACTTGTTCAGAACTGAAAAGGGTTGGAAACTGGGCTTTTTAATCCCTTGCTGGAGTTGGGGGATGGTTGACTTGGAAAAGAGGGCGTGACAAAAGATAAAACCGCTATTAGCAGTGGTGAACACGAAGATGATACAAAATGGGTTTAAATTAATAGTGTGAAAGGGGGAAAGGGGTTCTCTCTAACTGAATGCAAGATAAAGAAGACACATCCATACAAGTTCATAGTGAGAACGGGAAGGAGAATGTTGACCATGTGGTATTAAATAGATCTAGATTTATATGTTTTCACAGTATACATCATCACTGCCTTCACACTAAGGAAGTGAGGTACTTGACCTCTTATTGGCAGTAGAAAGACATTCGTGCTGCCTTAGTTTTGTAACATAGAGCAAATCTAACAGTATGAAGTTTGGGCTGTTTCTTTACCTTTCATTTTTAATATTCTTTCAAATTTGCAGTGATTATTGTTAAATATTTGATCTTGAAGTTAATATCAGATGAAGTGTACTAGGTTTAGGGGTGGCATTCTGTAAGTTTATTATATCATGGGAGGCATGGAGAGGGTGAATAGCCAAGGTCTTTTCTGCAGGATCGGGGAGTTCAAATACAGATGCATAGCTTTACAGTGAAAGGGGAAACTTAAAAGAGACAAAGGGGTACCGTTTTTCAAACGGTATGAGCTGCCAGATGAACAGTGGTAGATGCAAGCACAGCTACAATATTTCAAAGACATTTGGACCAATATATAAATGGGAAACGTTTAGAGGCATATGGGCCAAGTGCAAGCAGATGGGATTAGTTTAATTTAGAAAACCTGGTCAGCGTGGACAAGTTGGACCAAATGGTCTGTTTGCGCACGACATGACTGTATGAATCCAGAAAGTGAGGAAAATGTACGAAAAGATACGATGCAATAAATTTGGAAGAAATATAAAAACAAGCTTCATGAGCTTTTCCTTCTACATAAAAAAGGTTGAAGTTGTGTGTGTGAGCTCAGGCAGAAGTGAACTGAGGAAAGTACATTGAGATCATTTGGAGGTTGTGACTGGAGAATTGTCCACAGGTAACAGGCAGATAATTTACACCAGTATTTTCTCATGGGGAAAGTACTGTAAGCTTGTCAATGGTATAAACAAAATGGTAATAGGAGGGAAGTTCTTGAACTGTCTCTAACAAAAGGAACAAGGTTTTTAACTAACAGATAGGAATAACGGTAGGCAGGTCAGCAGTATTCACAGTTAATTTTAAAAGATGTGATCACAGAGTGACTAGCGGCACTGTGTGAAATATTCCATAACTCTCTGGATTACACGAGTATTGCAGCGAATGTAGAAAACCTTCAATGTGGCGCCTGTCTTCAAGAAATGAATGAAACAGAAAACAGTAACAATTTAGCCTAACCATTTCCCTGCAGTCTCGAACTCGAGGAGGTAGATACAGAATACGGAACATCAATTTCAATCTGAGGTGAAAAATGATGTATTCTCTCAAGTAGTGAATGTCTGAAATTCGCTAACCCAGACAGTTGTGGAGAGATACAAGGAATTGTGTGGGAAAGGGGAGTTCAGCCCTGGAGCCGATCAGCCATGTTCCTATTGAATGAGAGTTCAAGCTTGAGGGGCCGAATATCCGACTGTTCCTACTTTTTAAGTTTTTATGTTTGCTTTTGGAAAGTAACCGGTTATTTACTGGAAGTCGTGTTGTACAATGTTGCATTCAGGGAGAGGAGATATTTTGTTTGAGTTAACCCTGGGTGGGGTATGGGGGCTGTATTCACAGCAATTCCAGAGCAGAAGTAACAGAGTGGGGAAGCCAGGAAAAAGGCATTGGGGGTGGGGCCCACTTCCTGATTTTGCCTGGAATTTACACGTACATTACCAAAACTGTACCTAACCATCGGAATGGCCTTGACCTGCTCCTGTATAGCAGATCTGAAGGGCTGAATAGAACATCAGAACACAGGGCAGAGGGAGCAATTCGGCCCTTTGACTACTCCACCAGTAAATAAGGTCGTGGCTCATCTCATTGTGGTCCCAACAACACAAATCTTTCCATGCACCATTATCCCTGATTCACCTGTTTATGGAAAATCAGACCATTCAGCCCTCCCAAACTTCTCGGAAAGAGAATTCCCACTTGAATGAAATCCCACTTTGTGAATTTCTCCTCACTCTGGTTCAGACGGAGGTTGGAGGTTGTCCCCAGTTTCCTTTTCTAGTCCCACTCCTCCACTGCTCACAACACATTTTTAATGTAACCAGTTTGGTGATATGACCGATGATAAAGGTCTCAGACTGGGTCAGGTTCAGTGATAGGAACAAGTCAGGCAGATTTTTTTATCGGCCGCAGGTAACGAATAGGGCTAATGGAGCAGCATGGTGGATTTCTGGTTAGCACGACTGCCTCATATCAGCAATGAACTGAGCTCAATTTCAACATCATACGACCCTCTATGTGGAGTTTGAATATTCGTCCCGTGTCTGTGTGGGTTTCCTCCCAGTTCGCCAGTTTCCTCCCACAGTCCAAAGATGTTGATGTTCAGCGTAGAGTGATTTGCCATGTTAAATTACCCAGAATGACCAGGGATGTGTAGGTTAAGTGAGTTAGTCATGAGAAATTCAGGGTTACATGGATTGGGTAGGGGGACAGGTCTGGGTGAGGTACTGTTCGGAGGGTTGGTGTGGACTCGATGGGCAGAATGTCCTGCTTCCACACCGTTGAGGTTCTATGACAAAGACATCAAGTTTGGACTATACAAACATTCAGTGGTTATCTGCCTAATCCACTCGCGTCAATGTCTCGTATATTTCAATAAGACTAGCTCTTATCCAAGAGTAGCCTTTTAAAGCCGTCATAATGTAAATCCTTCATCCCTGGAATAAGTGAAGTGAAACATCTCTGAACTGCTTCCAAAGTAACTATATCCTTTCTCAGATAAGCATACAAAACAAAACTAATCTTACACACCGATGAGTAGGTTTATATTTGTTTTCTCAATGTAGTGAGTCTTTGAAACACTCTTCCCCACAGTGTATTGGAGGCAAAGATATTGAATATTTCTGATGCAAGTTTCACGAACATAAAGGAGCTAAGGATTATCGAAGAGAAGTGTAGACAGTAGTACCGAATGACACGGCTCCAGAACATCCAGGTATATAACGAAACTATAACATCGATAAAGTATCAAGGGGAATCCCACATATCACAGCACTAGCAATATGGTGGTCTAATTCACGCTACCACAATCATTTACTTAAACTTCAACATATAAAGAGCGACAGAATTTATACTAATCCCGGTTTGTCAAGTGGAAAAGACAATACAGGGAAAGGTTAGAGTAAGTCCCAACACTAGGGTGCAACCATCAGAAGCATCGAACATGCGTGCAACCACAGCTGCAAACCCCCTCTGCAAGTTTGATGGACCCGGTTACTCACCAGGCCTTGGACACTGAAATGATTGAAGCCATGATTGGAGAAGAGTTCAGAAATAGGCTAGACCTGCTTTCAGCTCTGCTCCAAAAAACATGAGCAGCAACTTGACAACCTTGGAAACAAATGGATGAGGTCGAGCACCAAACTGCGATCGATACCTCTATGGAGCAGATCCTTGTCCTTGAAAAATAGGTCCATACCTTAACTGAACAAAGTGACGACTCGAGAACAGGGGCTGGATGAAGAATGTTCACATCATCGGTCTTCTGGACCAGACGGAAGGTGGTCAGCCAATGAGTTTTTTTGCGAGAACTGGCTGCCGCAATTCCTTCTCTTCGAAGCTGAAGAGGGACGGGTGAAGAGTAAGACAGTTCATCTTGTTATAGCGCGCAGGTCAGACTCAGACTAACGCCCTCGCCCTCTCCTTGTGCGATTATATAGTTATGGGGACAACCAAAGATTTATAGAAGCTTCCAGAACCCATGGAAAAGATTCGAAAAAGGCTCCAGTTGTATGTTCTTTCATGTCTTTTCAGCGGCAGTGATTCAGAAAACAAAATGTTTTGATGACATCAAGAGAAGACTAAGGGAACTTGAGATTCATATTCCTGAAGGAACCTAGCAGTGCTCCGTATTGCTCTTAATAGATCCACACACTCGTAAATCTTTCAATAGATCCACTGGCTCTCCAGGGAAACTTAAAACTTTGTGGACACTTTAAAGTAGGCTTGATGTTTGAATGGATATCGATAATCATGTTTCTTTCGTTTAAAGAAAGTTTGTTGTTTGTTTCTGGTATTAGCCAGTATTAAATTACATTCGTGGATGGGTAGAGTATACACTTTTAACTTCTTCATTCATATTACGACTCATTCTTCTCTTGCTTTGCTGGTGTATCGGGTGTGGTTCTAACTGGAGGGAGTTACGAAGTTGGTCATGATGACTAAATGCCTATCTAAGGGCAGTTCAATCTTGTTTTTTTTATAATTAATTGTTCTGGATGCAGTATTGATAGTGGAGCAGAAGATGAAGATTTGGGACGTGTTAGTGCCCACAGTGGGTGAGGGTGGTGGTAAATGCCCTTCCCGAATGCCATTGGCAGTTTGAATCCTGTTTGTTTTGTGGTGATGTATGTAATTAGTTTTGGAAAGTTTTAGGAGCTTGTTAGTTGTAGTAGCTTTAGGTTGTATGGTTTTCAGGCTCTATGAGACTTTTGTCATTGATGCTCAGTGATTTGTAATTCGAGTGTTTCCTCTCTGGAGTTCAAATATTGTTTTAGTGTATTATGCCTAATGCTGTCCTTAGGTGGTGTACCTGGAACATTAAGGGGAACCATTCGCGAGTCAAGAGGAAAAAGGTATTTTCTAGTATTAGGAAGGAGAGTGTGGATGTTGTCCTATTGCAGGAGATGCACCTTGATGAAAAGGAATATTTGAGGTTACAGGAGGGTGGGTTTGATCTGGTTTATTTCTCGTCTTTTAATACCATGAGTAGGGGAGAAGCCATACTGGATAGGAAGAATTTCAATTATTTAAAATTTGCGTCAAATTTAGTCATATTTCAAATCTGGGGATTCTTCATCAGAACAGTTTGTTATTTTTTTGTTTCTGATCTGTTTGTTTTAGTAGCTGTTTGTTTTAGTTCAGATCAGCAATTATATTGCATGCTGCAGTATGAATGGACAACTTGATATAGGGAGGAGAGGAAGGGGTGAGGCCAGAAGTGAAGACAATGAGTCAGTTACAGCTTAAGGCACTGTCCACCAGAATGCGAATCCTAGGGTAAAAGTAAAGGAAGGCTTGTCGGAAGCACCCCACTGTAATTCGGAATAATCTGAACAGATGTGACAGATCCGGAGAAAGTGGGAGAAAGCAGTCCCTCTCACAACTGCTCATTGGGTGACATAGTGGCTCACACTGTTGCATCCCGGCACCAATTACCTAGGTTCGATACCACCCTTTGGTGACTCTCTGTGTGGTGTTTTCACCTTCTCCCCATGTTTGTGTGGGGTTCCTCTGGATGCTTGGGTTTCCTCCACAGTCCAAAATTGCACAGGTTATGTTCAGTAGCCTCACTAAATTGCCCCGCGGTATCCAGGGATATGGAAGTTAGGTGGATTGCCTGTGGGAAATGTAGAGTTACCGGGGTAATGTATGGGCGTGTTGGTCAGCTTGTTGTCTGGAATGTCAGTGTGGACTCAATGGGCCAAAGGACCTGTTTACACACTGCAGGGTTTCTATAGTTTCTACTTAGCTGTCTCTGTAAGGAAACATTTCCCAGGATCCTGCCAACAAGTGCCGATCCAATTTCGCTCACAAAAATGAACACCTTCCATTTGTCTGATATGAACTCCATCAGTCACCCCTCGGCCCTTTGGCACATCTTATCAGGGTCACTTTTTACTCTAAGTTAAACATCTTCCCTGTCCACAACCTTACCAATTTTGGTGTTATCTGTAGACTCACTAATCATTCATATTATATTCACATCCAAATCATTTACATCTTACAAAATCAATTAGATCCTTGTGGTACACTGGTGGTCACAGGCCTCCAGTCGAAATAAAATATCCCGCACCAGCATTACCTTCATCTCTCACCTTTGAGCGATTTATCTACAACTCTCCCTGTATTCCATGCGATCTAACCATGCTTAACAGTTTACCGTGCTGAACCTTTTTGAATACTTTATTAAAGTCCTAATTCTATTCCATATTTCTACGTTTGTGCCTTCATCAATCTTATTCGTCACTTCTTCAATAAACTAAATCCAATTAGTGAGACAAGACTTCCCACACACAAATTCATGTTGACTATCGCTAATCGAAATTTACTTTTCCAAACACAAGTCAATCCTGTCCCTCAGAATCCCCTCCAACAACTAACCCACCAATGACATCAGGCCCACCGGTCTCCAGTTTCCTCACTTTTCCTTACCAACTGATCTTAAACAGTGGCACAACCTTACCTGTGTCTGTCCATGATAAACATATCTCAGCCAGATATCAAACAATAGATTCCCTCGCTTCCCATCAGATTCTGGGGTACACCTGATCAGGTCATAGAACACAGAACAGTGCAACACAGTACAGGCCCTTGAGCTGTTGATGTTGTGCCGGCAGTTTCTCCTATTCTAAGATCAGACTAACCTATTACCTTCATTGTACTAACTTCCAAGTACCTATCCAAGAGTCATTTAGAAGGTCAGAGGGAGTTAAGCACCTTAATACATTTTAATATAGCCAGTTCCTAATGTTCTGTAATATGGACCCGTTGCAAGATATCACCATTCATTTCCCAAGTTCTCTACTCCTACTCCACAGTAAATAATGATGCAAAATATTTAAGTAGTATCTCACCAATCTCCTGTAGCCCCACACATAGGTCACTTTTCTGATCTTTAAAGGGCGCTGCCCTCTCCCTAGTTACTCTTTTGACCTCAATGTATTTGTAAAATCTCTTTGGATTGTCCTTTGCCTTATTTTGAAAGATATTTCATGCCCCTAGCTTACCCTCCTGATTTCCCTCTTGAGTATAAGCCTACAACTCTGGTTCTCCTCGATGGATTCACTCGATTCCTACTGCCTATACTTATCACATGCTTCCATTCTTTTCTTCAACAGAACCTCAATTCCACTCACCATCGAGCATTCCCGACACCTACCAGCCTTGCATTGCTCATGAAACGAAACATACTCTTTCTAGACTTTGTAATGTCATTTGTGAAGGCCTCCCACTTTCCTGCTATGAGCTTCTCCCAAGCAGATTTTGAAATTGCCAATACAAAACTTTCAAAGTTGGCCTGATTTAATTTAGAACTTTACAATTTATGTCGGGACTGTTCTCCTTCACAAGTATTTTAAAACTGGCAGTTACAGAATAACAGGCTCAAGAAGTAGAATTCCCTCCTCCTGTCCCTCTGGAACAGATTCAATAGGCTGAATGGCCTCCTCGTGTCGCTCTGCAACTGTATCAAGAGGCTGAATGGGTTCCTCCTGTCCATTTGTAACAGACTCGAGACGCTGAATGGTCTCCTCCTGTCCCTCTGCAACATATCCAAGAAGCTTTATGGCCTCCCACTGTCCATCTGTAACAGGGTCGAGAGGCTGAATGGTCTCCCCCTGTCCCTCTGTAATAGACACATGAGGACAGACTTACCTTCTCCTGTTCCTGAGCAGCAATCGCAATACACTGAATGATGTGACAAGGAGCAGCACTGCGCAACGCCAATGGGCAATAAATATTGTACACTGGTTTATTGCCTCCGGAGGTGTCCCCACTAGTCACCTTATGTAGCTGGTCTGTTCATTTACCACTATCTCCCTTTATAAACAATACGTAATAAAAAGAGCCCTGCAGTGTTCTTGCACTACTCCCACATATATGGAAGAAAGAATAAGAAGATTGAAAGATTTATGGTCCATCCCTAAGCAACGCCCATATATTCCACCCAGACTGAGTAAATGTCCCCTTTTTTTGGGATAGAAAAAAGTGACGTAAGGAAGGGGTTAACTGAGCCTGTTTGTTCAGTGACTGTGATTATTGCCAGTCTCCATGGATTTTAACTATCCCAGTGGAGGTGTTTCATGTTTTAATGATAAATGGGTTCCACTAAATGTGCTATTCCACAGTACGAGTGGAAGCACCACCGACAGCATTAACAGGGGTCGGCAGCTCAAGAGAGGCAGTGGGGAGAGATCAGAATCGGAGCACAAGTGTCTGGAATGTTCCAACAATGAATCAGAATCTAAGAACATTAGGCTGGAATGTATGAAGAACGAACAGGAGTTTATCTTGGAATGTTTGGTATCTTTCTACATATTATGATCGAATGTCATTATCGTTGCGGATCAAATATGCACTTTACATTATTCAATATTTTTATTATCCAATCCTGGCTTTCGTTAGTGTCCCAGGTAAGTCTCAATGTTCAGTCATTAATTTTATCAATCATGATTGACCGAAACACTGTCCTTTCATTGACTCTACTATCTGTCTCGCTGTTATTGTTCATGCTGAGACTCTCAGTCCAGATACTCACTTTACAAACCATTACTAACTGCGGCAATGAACTTGTTAATTCACTCTCTCCCACCTTGCTTCTGGCAGTGTTACTCATGAGTCTCTATGTTGACCTGTCTAGTTTCAACTGGGAAAAATGATCCATTGTATCACTGCCCTTACTGTTTAAATATTGAAAGCATTGAGGTCACTACGTTCTGTTCTTTTACAGACTGCATTTCGTTCCTCTAACTACATCCCATTCCCGGTCAATACTGAGGCTGAAATAGACAGATGACAAGTGGTGATTCATTTGGCCATGAAACAATTCCTGACACCATACTCTGTCTATTACTCATTGTAACTATTGATAACTCCAGCATATATTTCACTGGCTCAACCCATCTGCTATTTGAACCGTGAGCTGTGAAATACAGCCTTAAAGATGGCATTCATCTGTTGCTGACACTTACAGCTTCAATCCTGCAGAAACAAATCTGAGTCAATACTCCATGGCTTGTAACTGAAATCACACAAAAATGCCCACGTTGGGCAGATAGTCTGCTTTACTAAGTAATTCATTGGCACTGTTTGCATCGCTCTCTATGCCGAGCAGATAGTCCGGTTTACTGAGCAAAACACTGACATGGTCTGTACCGTGTTCCATGCTGGGCAGATATTCCACCTTACACAGCAATACACTGGCACGGTCTGCACAGCTCCCCATGCTGGGCAGATAGTACAGCTTACTGAGCAGTACACTGGCATAGTCTGCATGACACACGAAGGGAGTGGTCTTTGCGGGACGCTGATAGGGGAGGGGAGGGAAATATATCCCTGGTGGTGGGGTCCGTTTGGAGGTGGCGGAAATGACGGCGGATGATACGCTGTATACGGAGGTTGGTGGGGTGGTAGGTGAGAACCAGTTGGGTTCTGTCTTGGTGGCGTTTAGAGGGGCGGGGCTCAAGGGCGGAGGAGCGGGAAGTGGAGGAGATGCGGTGGAGGGCATAGTCGATCACGTCTGGGGGGAATCTGCGGTCCTTGAAGAAGGAGGCCATCTGGGCTGTCTTGTATTGGAACTTGTCCTCTTGGGAGCAGATGCGGCGGAGACGAAGGAATTGGGAATATGGGATGGCGTTTTTACAGGGGGCAGGGTTGGAGGAGGTATAGTCCAGGTAGCTGTGGGAGTCAGTCGGTTTATAGTAGATGTCTGTGTTGAGTCGGTCGCCCGAGATAGAAATGGAAAGCTACGGTTACAGGTAAAGTATCATTATAGAGGATTGCTGGACCAACAGGAAGCAAATTGTGAGTGTAACTGCGAGATATTCTGGCTGGCAATCAATACCTCGTGGTGTGCCACAGGGATCGGTTTTGGGGCCACAATTATTGAAAATTTATATAGATGATGTGGAGTTGGAGAGAATGTGTAGTGCGTCAAGGTTTGCAGATGACATGAAGATGCGTTTCATAGCAAAGCATGCAGAGTACTATAAGACTTCGTGAATGAACATAGATAATTTCAGTGAGTGGCTAACGGTCTGGCACATGGAATACAATCTGGATCAGTGGTGCTGAAGTGCTTTTGCCCGAAACGTGAATTTCGCTGCTCGTTGGATGCTTCCTGAACTGCTGTGCTCTTCCGGCACCACTGATCCAGAATCTAGTTTCCAGCATCTGCAGTCATTTCTTTTATCACCGAGATGGAATACAATGTTCAGAAATGTGATATCATCCATTTTGTTGGGAGTGCCAGTGAAAAGGATTATCACTTGAATGGTAAAACGTGTACAGAGGGACTTGCGTGTCCATGTGCATGAATCACAGAAGGTTGGTCTGCAGGTACAGCAAATACTGCGGAAATCAAATGGAATGTTGCCCTTCATTGCTAAACGGATTGCGGTTATAAGTAGGGAGGTTATGTTGCAGCTGTCCAGGGTGTAGGTAAGGCCACACCTGGAGTACTGTATGCAGTTTTGTTTTCCTTACTTCAGGAAGAGTATACTGGCACTGGAGGGGTGCAGATGTGGTTTATTTGGGTGATTCCAGAGGTGAGGGGGTTGGCTTATGAGGTGTGACTTAGCAGACTGGAACGATATTCATTGGAATTTAGAAGAATGAAAGGATGATCTCATAGAAACCTATAAAATTATGCAGTGAGTATATAAGATAGAAGTAGAGAGGATGTTTACACTGGCAAGTGAAGCTAGGACAAGAGGGAATGGCCGCAATCTTAGAGGGAGTCGATATAGGATTGAATTGAGAAGGTACCTCTTCACCCAAAGGTTTGTAATCTCTGACATTCCCTGCCCAGTTACGTAGTTAATATTACTTCAGTAAAAGTTTTTAAAACTAAGGTAGATACGTTTTGAACAATAAAGTAAATAAGGGATACGGTGAGAGCGCGGGAAGTCGGTCAGAGACCACGAGTAAATCAGTCATGATCTGATTGAATGGCAGAGGACCAGACGGCCTACTCTTGCTCCCAGTCCTTCTGTTCTTCTGTTCTTATGAAAGGGGAGTGGCCAGTTATCCCAGTTTTGCTCCTCTCCTTTGGATTGTTTGGTCTGATTTCCGCAATCTGGCTGTTTACTTAAAGCAGGCAGCCAGTTGTGAAGCTCCCGGACCCAGAAATGCAGGTCCATGTTGTTCCTCCCTCTCTCTGACATCTCTCCTGTAAGAAACTGGGTTTGACTTTTTTTCCCAATTCGGTTTTGCCATAGGGTGTTTATGGGGATTATATCAAATACTTGGAACGCCATCGTTAAGTTGGCATAATCTGTTGGGTTTTCGGATAGGTTAAGTTATGTTGTATTGTATCCGCTTCTGTTTGCGTCTCACTCAATAATCTTGTAGAGACTTTCTGATCTGTTTAAAACTAAGCGATTTGACCAGCTGCATCATTCCTGGAATATCCGACTTACTCTTGCTTAAGACAACGAGCAAAAGCTGGGTCTATGCTACTTCCTTGAAATGATATGAGGGGGTCTGTCCTGGCGCTTAACAGTGTGTAACAGCTAGATCTAATATACTGGCATGGGTTGAGAATTGGAGAGCTGACAGGAAAAAGAGAATCAGCATAAACCGTTCCATATATTTTTCAGTAGAAAGCAATGACTACCGGGACAATCCAGGAATTGAGGTTTGGGCTCCACCTGTTCAGAAAACAGATCAAACATTTGTTCATGTCTATTAAATGTAATCTTTCCAAATCTGCTGATGGTACCAAACTGAGATTGTGAGTGGGTGAGGAGGATATAAAAAAGTTTCAAAGTTAGTGAGACAAGTGGATGAAATAGTAAAATACGTGACAGATGAAGAACAGTGTGGATAGACGTAACATTGAGCATTTTGCTTGGAAAAATAGGCGAACAGGCTAGCATTCCAAAAGGAATTAATTTATACAAGTTGCTGCATGAAGATACTTATGTGCATACTTTTGTTGACTTCTTCACCAAATTCCAAGCTCCATGCAGGGCAGTGAGTTCTGAAGCCAGAAGTCATTACTGGGATTGATATTAGCACACTGACCGGTATGCATAGATCCACCAAGTGGGCAGCTGTATCATTGAAAAGGATCTCGATCTCCTTGTGCGCTAGTCACAGAAAGCGATACTGCTGCAACAGAAAGCAGATAAGAAGATAAATGATGTGTTGACCTTCATTTCCGGGGGCTTTTAGCCCAGGTGTGTCTTACTGCAGCTACACAGGGCCTTGGTGAGACCCCATCTCCAACATTGTGCAATATGTGTGCAGTATTGGTCTCCTTACCTAATAAAGCACAAACCTGACATTGAGGGAGTGTAATGAAGGATTACCAGACTGATATCTGGGATGGCAGGCTTGTTGTGCGAGCAGTGTTTGAGTCGACTGGGCCTGTATTCCATGGAGGTTAGGAAAATGGGTGGTGATCTCAGTGAAATATATAAAACTCTGACAGGGTGAAACCGATTGTCAGCAGGAATGATAATGGGACATCTATAGCAAGGGTCACAGTATTAGGTACAGACAAGCCACTCTGCATTGAGGTGAGAATAAATGTCTGCACTCGCAGACTGTCCCACATAAGACAGTGGAATCGAAGGAACTGAATATAAACAAGGATATCTAGACAGTAAAGGGGTGACGTTGCAGCAGGAGCTTTGTGTGGAGATACAGGATCAGCCATTGTTATATTGAATGGGAGAGCGAAATTGACGTACCAAAGTTCCTTCTTCATATCTTTCTGATATATTATCACTTCAAAGGATATACAGTATATAGTGTTAGGGAAAGGTTAATTGAAGAATTGTTTGGCCAAAACCTACATTGGGGAAGGCTCAATGTGTTGAATGCCCCACTCATTTCGCGATGTTTCTGTGCAGTCTGTGGGAAAGCTCTCAGATGTTGTCATAAGCTCTCAGATGTAAGGAAGGAGGTCTCTGTAGTGTCGACAGGGCTGTGCTTCCTAATTCCTTTTCCGATATAGAGGCTGGTGCCGGGCGTTATCTCATGTTTATCCATTAAGACCTCGGAGAAGTTCGATATAACGGCCTTGCATGGCCGCTTCAGAGACCACTGAAGAGTTTGCCTCATGTCTGTGCGTCTGGAGTCACTTTTTGTCTCGACCAGGAAAGCACAGGAGGTTCACTTCCTGAATGTACATTGAGGAAAGAAATTTACGTTGACAATGGACATGCGCTTCAAGGTCAATATTACTGGCACCAGATTTTAGATCTTGATATTTTATTAATTGTTTCTAACTTCCACCCGCTGCCGAGCAATATTCTGGTCTGGATTAGTAATCCAGTGACATTTCCACAGCAATACCGTCTCCACATGGGGGCCTATCGGACACAGCACTGTGACGTTATTTCTGTGCCGGGCGACAGCTCTGTCAAAGGAATTCTCATCAATTTGATTGTCATGATGGGACTGAGGGGGTGGTAATTGGTCATATTGTAATTATACTCCTCTTAGGGGACTGGACACATTTGTATAATTTTCAGCATTGCCAGGGAGATGTCAGAGTTGGAGCTGGAATGAAACAGCTTCCCCAGAGACACGGCTTGTTTTGCAGCACAAGTCTTCAGTCCTATGGCAGGAATGGTGTCAGGACCTATTCCCTTTGTCGCATCGACTTTGTTCAGCTGTTTCTCCACGTTATGCGCAGCGAATCGAATTGTTTGAAGTCTGGCATCTGTGATTCTGCGATGATCATCCAAAGAACACTTCTGGCTGAGGATGGTGTATACACAGCATCCTTGTCTTTGACACTGATGTGCAGCAAGTTTCCTTTTTGTCGCTGAATGGTGAAGCAACAGCCAAGTAGAGTTGCTGCTGACGTGTTAGTCTAACAACCCCAGTAATGTTCTGTTGACCTGAGTTCGATTCCTGTTACAGTACTTGATGGAATTAAAATCCAATAAATGTTTGGGATTAAGAGTTTAATGATGATCATGGATCAATTGCTGATTGTGGGAGAAATCGATTTGATTCACTGGTGTCCTTTAGGGAAGGAAACTGCCATCCATACCTTTTCTGGCCCACATGTAACTCCAGACACACAGCAATGTCATTGACTCTTAACAGTCCTCTGGGCAATCAATACTGACCTAGTCAGCGATGTCCAAATCCAAATGAATATTGTTTTCAAATAATATTTGTGGAGACCTTTTCTCTCGACAGTTGTTCCATGGTTCAACTTTATTTCTGACTGGATGCGGAAGGACTGCAGAGCTTCGATCTGATCTGTTTGCTTTGTAATCGTGTTGCCCTCTCTATCAGATATTAGTCCTGCCGTTTGGAATGTAAGTACAGTCGTCAGTGTGATAGCTTTAAATGGATTGTCATCAGTTTTAGATACACATGGTTCTGATCCTGGTATATTCACCCACAATTGTCACAGAAATATCGATCCGATAATGGGAATAATAGACTGAAAGATTAGACTGGGCAAACCGTTGTAGGTTGTAATTGAATACAATTCTCCCTCTGTCCAGCTGTGATCTAAAGTACCAAATGAATTTCCAGATTTGAGCTGCAATTTCTGGAATGCAATTCAGCTGTTTGTCCTCAGTGCACACCGAGATCCATTCACCCATCACCCTGTGGCCTACCCTGTTACTGATATGGTAACACTTCCATTTTAATTCTCATTGCTCTGAGTGTCTGTCCACGTTGTCATAACTCTTACTTGTCATGTTTCTGAAAACCCCTAAGTATTTTCCGTGGGGCAGCATCATGGCTCAGTGGAGAGCGATGCTCCATCACATCGCTGGGGACTCAGGTCCGATTACATCCTCTGGCAACTCTCTTGCACATTTTCCCTGTGTCTGTGTGAGTTTGCATAGGGGAATGAGTCTGGTTGGTTTAGTCTTCAGAGGATCGGTGTTGACTTATTGGGACGAAGGGCCCGTTTCCACACTGTAACGATTCCAATTCTAATATTCATCTGAATCTTTTCTGTCCAGTCGTGCCACTTTCTGTATTAACATTGGAATTGTTTCTCTCTGTTTCTCTCCATGGCCTTGATAGGAACTTTGTATTGTCAATGATGTCAATCTTATTTAATTTCAGAGCCAATGAATTTGTACAGTTTGCGTTATTGTTCACTTCTCAGTTTATGGTGCTCCATGGTCGACTGTCCATTTGAGCAGCTTTGATACACGTCTTTCAAGCTGTTCAAGACCAGAAATTGCTGGAGAAATTCAACAGTTCTGGCAGTATCTGTGGAGACAGAGAAACAGAAGTAGAATTTCAAGTCCAGCTTAACCCTTGTTCAGAACTGGAAAGGCCGTTTTTATCCCTTGACAAAAGTGGACGAGGGATGAAGGGAAACAGAGCACGTGTAGGTGCAATGTCACAGAGGAGGGATTTTTGATTATGGTGCAAGAGAAACAGATTTAAATTGGGTATATATAAAAGTGTGAATGGGAGAAATGGTTTCTCTCTCCTGAGTGCAACATAAACAAGACATAGAAAAGGTCACAGGGAAACCAGGAAGCAGAATGCATGGAAAATAGAGAGCAGCCATAATGGGTTCAGAATGTGAAGTTATGGAAATGAATGTTAACTTATACGGGCTGTAACGTACAATCCGTGCAGTGGGGTGTGACTCGAGCTTGGGTTGTGCTTCATTGGAAAATTGCAGCAGCTCAGGACCGAAATGTCAGCATGAGAACAAGGATGGTAATTGAAATGGGAAGCATTGAGAAGGGCAGGGTTATTCCTCCAGACAGAGTGAGAATGTTCCTCAGTGCAGTCTCTGGTTGGTCTCATCAGTGTAAAGGAGACTGCATTGTGAGCAGCAATGATAGGAGACTGGATTGAAAGAGTACAAGTGAATTGTTGCTTCAGCTGGGAGGTGTGACTGAGTCAGTCTCCGCTGATCATATGTTCAGCCACATGCAGAAGTTTCCCAAATGATTGAATAGAACCTGGCATCTAAATTGAGTATTTCTTTCGCACATCTGGTCTGAGTCGTGATGTGGAATTACACCCAGAGGAAGGTCAGTGGGTATACATGGGCAGACATTCAAGCAGATATCCCATACTGCTCAGAAATTATTGTTTCTGTTCGAAAAGAAGGACGGAAAGAAGATGAACCACCCGTGGTTCAAAAAGTCTGTCAGGGATACTATTCAATCACAAATTAACGAGAATTAGTGTGTGCCCAGGTTTACGACATTTATTTCAGGGAACAGAAGCAGATGCGAGGCATGAATTTCAATTATGTTTCCTAAGTTACACCTTGAATCCTCTGCTGCTGTATCCTCTTCCCTGCTTATCTCCCCTTTCTAATTCCAGTTTATCTCCCTCCAATTACAGAGCACATTCTCTCACTTTATGGTCCATACCCACTTCAACTGAAGTTCTTTGATCAAGTCTACCTTCCCTGCAGTAGCATCAAGCTCCGTTAGTGCTGCCACTTTGCCTCTGGTCTCAGTGTAGGTCGGCCTTTCCATTCATGCTGTTTTACAGCTCCCACTCACATCTCACTCCGGAAAGATTCCTTCTTGCAGTAAACTTCATTGAAAACCCCTCTTGTTTTTTGCACTGAATAATCCAAATTTCAAAAAGTATTCTCCGCCTTCATCTCACTGTACTAAAGGCAACTGCACGCTGACCGTGTGGTATGCAATTCTTTTTCTTGCATAGTTCTGACCAGAGAAACTTTTTCACTGCAGAGATCATCACCCCCTTTAGACACAGGAATTTATTTACTTGATATCTTATTGGCACTAGTAAGAGTTTCCTGCTGCCTTAGTATTGTAACATGGAGAAAAACAAATCCCAGTATGAAGCTTGTGCTGAGTGTTGTTTACCTATCATTTTTAAAAAAAATATTGTTTCAAATTTGCAATACTGATTAGTAAATTCTTGTACTTGAAGTTAGTATCAAATGGAATGGAGGACTTTGAGAGGTGTCATTCTGGACGTTAATAAAATCATGGGACGCAAGGATATGGTGAATTACCAAGGTCTTTTCCACACGATAGGGGAGACCAACCATATAGGGTACAGCTTTAAGTTGAAAAGAGGAAGATTTAACATGGACAAAACGGCAACTTTTTTTACGCAGAGGAGGCTGTGCATGGAATGAGCTGTCAGATGAGCCGGTAGATGCAAGTACAGCGACAACATTTAAGAGACATTTGGACAAAGATATGAATGTGAAGTGTTCAGAGGCGTGTGGACCAAACGCAATCAGATGAGACTAGTTTAGTTTGGAAAACCTGGTCAGCATGGACAGGTTGGATGAAATGCTTGAGTCCAATATGACTGTATGAATTTAGAAAACGAGGGAAAAAGCAAGAAATAGACGGAAAAAAGGATGAAAAGATATGATGTAAATAAATTGGCAAGAAATATAAAAACAAGTATCACAAGTTTTTCTGTGTGTATATGAAAAGTTGAAGACGAGTGCGTGACCTTTTGTAAAAAGAAAGTCAGGAAAGTATATTGGGGACATTCGGAGGGTGTGACTAGGGAAGTGGCTACAGGGAACAGGCAGATAATTTACACCAGTATTTGACATCAATCCTCACAGGGAAGCACTGTCAGTATTTTAAAATCAACAAAAAAATGGTAATAGGTGGGTTCCAGAACTTTCTCTAACAAAAGTACGAGATTTTTAACAACAGATAAGCCTAAGGATAGGCAGGTCAGCAGTAATTCATAATTGGTTTTAAAAGAAGTGGTTTCAGATTGACTGGTGCTACTTTGTGAAATATTCCATCACTCTCTGGATGACAGAAATGCTCCAGCGAAACTCGGGAAGCTCCAATATGGCGCCTGTTTTCAAGGATGGAGCGAAACAGAAAGCAGGAACCATTTTGAATAACCATGACTGCTGGGAATCTGCGACAGTCTGTTATTAAGAAAGGAATTGAGGGCATTTAGAGAAGTTTCAGGCAGAGTCCGCATGGTTTTGTGAAAGGGAAACTATATTTTGCCTTGTAAAACTATGCATTTTATTTTTCTGCAGATCCCTGAGAATGTAACAAGCGGACTTGATAAAGGGGAACTGATAGACATGAGGCTTTCCCAAGATTTTCCACAAGGTATCACGAAGTAAAGGCTCTTCCACCAGACAGAGACTCATAATATGATTGATAATATGGGATGACGGATGGTTATCACATAGAAATTTGAGAGTCAGGATTCATCGATCTTTATGATAAAGACATATCTACTGGAGTAGCACCAATATCAATCCAATGGCTTCAGTTACTTACATCTATACTGAGAGCCTGAAAGAGGGAGCTGAGTGCAATACACATCCGGGTTTGAGAATGACCCTGCCAACCAAAAGGCAGGCTTTTTTTTAAATGGAAAGAAGTACCAGCAAAGGAGCAGTACAAAGAGATTGGAGTGTTCCTGCACATGAAACATAAAGTCATCATGCTGATAGAGAAACTAACTAGATTGGTACATTAAGCGGGTTTCTGGGATGATAGGGTTGGGTTTTTGAGTACATCTAAAATGATAAGGCAATTATTCATTGTGCTTGAAATAAATGAGGGTGACAATACTGAAATGGACAAGGTACAGAGTGGGCTTGACAAGATATTTGTTGAGAATGTGGTTCCACACCTAGACAGAGTGTCTCACACCGGGACATTGATATAGAATAAGGGATATCGATTTGAAACTGATTTGTAAAGAAATGCCATCTTTCAGAAGATAGTGAAGGTCTGGAATTCCCAAACCCAGACAGTTGTGGAAGGTGGGTCAATGAATGTATTTACAGAGGAGGTGGATTGGTTTCGGACATACAAGCGAGTTGAGAGATACGAGGGGGTAGCAGGAAAATCGTGTTGAACAAGCCTGGATTCTACAAGTACATTTTTGAAACAACGCCTAACCATCGGAGTGACCTCCATCTGCTCCTGTGTAGCAGGTCCGAAGGGGTGAATGGAACATCAGAACACAGGCTGAGGGACACGAGTGGGGCATTCGGCCCTTTGACGCTACTCCAACCGTGGTAAAGTAGGTCATGGCGCATCTCATTGTGGTCACAGCTGCACTTTTCTCTCCTTGCACCATTATCCCGATACACATATCCTATGGAAAATCAGACTAAGCCAACCTTGATATAATATAAAGATTCAGCCATTACAAACTTCTGGTAAAAAATATTCGCACTTGAATAAATGCCCACTTTGCGAATTATCCTCACTCCAGTTCTGACTGTGATTGTAGGGTGCCATTGTTACCTTTTCTAGTACCGCTCCCCCATTGTTTGCAAAAGTTTAAATGTAACCAGGTTGAAGATATGGCCGATAATAAAGGTCTCAGACTTGGTCAGGTTCAGCGATAGGAACAAGTCAGGCAGATTTCTTTAGTCAGCCACATATAACTAATAGAATAACGGAACAACATGGTGGACCTGTGGTTAGCATTACTGCCTCATATCAACAACGAGCTGCGTTCAATTGTAACCTTCAATTCTCCCGGCATCTATGTGTGTTTCCTCCCGGTGATCCAGTTTCCTCCCACAGTCCATAGATGTGCAGTTTGGAATTAATTGACCCTGCTCAATTGCCCATAATGCTTAGGGATGTGTGTAGGTAAGCTGGTTTCGTCATGGAAAACGCAGGATTACATGGCTAGGGTAAGGGGATAGGTCTGGGTGGGATGCCGTTCGGTGGCCCAGTGTGAACTAAATGGACAGAATGTCCTGCTTCCACACTATAGAGGTTCTATGACAATGACAAGTTTGAACTAGACAAACACCCAATGGTTATCTTTTTGATCCATGTTCCTCAAGGTCTTGCATATTTCAATGAGATCACCTTTCATTCCAAGAGTAATCTGTTAAATCCTCCATAATGTAAGCCCTTCACCCCAGGAATACGTGAAGTGAAACATCTCTGAACTACTTCTAATGTAATTGCATTCTTTCTCAGGTAAGGAGACAAAATAACAACTTCGCAACCCAGATGAGATTGTTTATTATTTTGTCAGTGTTGTGCGACTTTGGAAATCTCATCCCGCAGAGTATTGGAGGCAGAGATATTGAATATTTTTGAGGCACAGACAGAAGTCTCACAGATAACAATGGAGTCCAGGATTATATGGCAGGAATATGCGGTGTGGGAGAAATGCTGGCAGTAGTACAAAATGACACTAATCCAAAACACCCAGGAACATAATGCAAAACAAATGGTAAGGTAGGGAAATAAAATAAATGAAAAAGTGATAGAATAGAGTTCCAATGGACCATGGGGCTCTTCTTTCATGAGACAGAGACCATCGTGGTGTGTAAATCTGAGGGTCAGCACACCTAAGGTGTTTGGGTGAGGTTGAGAGAGCGTCTCTTCATGATAACCTCTGCCAGTGTGGGGAAATTGAACCTGTGCTGGCGTCCTCCCTCTGCATCACAAACCAGCCGTCCAACCAAATGAGTGGGAGACTGTGTAACTGTTACAGACAGAAACAGTCTCAGACAAAGGACAATAGAAACTTTCCTAACAAGGGAAAAAGGTACAATTCATATAACGGTCAAGATAACGGCTGAGGATAAAAATGTTCTCGGCTAGAAATTATATTTTATAACGAGACAAGTGTTTGGAAGCTGTCTTTGGCTGAATAACATAAGGTGAGACAAGTGAAATAATCAGAATACTAACTGTTATTGCTTACCGATAACCATAAAAAAAAGTGTAGATTTTGGTCAGTCTGTGTAAAATGAGCTTATCATTACATAAAAGTATACAACTGGTGGAATATATTGTTTGGAGTGTCGGTCCCCATGGGAAATGCACTCGAACAGGCACTTGAAAAAAAACGTGGTAAAAGTGCCTGAGTGTCGTCTGGTCAGTGACAGGAACGCAGGGGGTTGAATAACTGAAAGTTCCTGCAACATGGAGCTGAGCAAACCATCAAATAATCCGCAATCTCATTGTATGCTAGAACACATTTGATGGGTTGATTGGCCTCATGATAGATTTTAACTGGCTGTGATTTGAAAAACATACATCTCTACTCCTTCCTCTCAAATGTTACACTGGTACACTGACATTTTCCTGTAAAAGGAAATTACTTGGACCATTTTCTGGAACATTCCATAATCGGTATTCTCCAGAACATTCTCTCACCGTGTGAGGGTAATGGAAAGGCAAGAAAGAAAGAGAGAAAGAGGAAAGGCGCTGAGTGCAGCAGTGAGAGTGATGGAGCATGAGCCTTGTTCGGGTAGGTGCTATCACAGATATACAGGTTTTATAGTGTGGGGGGAAAGTGGCGAGTGAGAGAGAGAGAGAGAGAGAGAGAGAGAGAGAAGGTGTTGCATACAGCCGTGAGAGTGATGGAGCATGAGCCTTGTACGGGGTAGATACTACAACAGATTTCAATGAGTGTGCAGGAGTAGAGAGAAGACGGTGACCCTTATCCTGGCAGAATGGAGAAGGTTATTGTCCTGTATTGTTGGACATTTCTTCAGACCGCAGATCCTGCACTGAGCTGGGTGGTGAGTTCACACAACTGTGCAGGGCAGCTCCAAACTGACAAAACTCAACCGTGTGTCAATTGGTCTTTTAAAGATGGTACCAGTGCCAGGGATCAAAGAACATCCACGGGGCATCCAAGCGATGGTGTTTACCTCCAGACATGAGGGTGGGAGAATTAGGCTGGCATTGAATGAGAGGGACACCATTGGCTGGGGTGAGTAGTTAATGATGTGAGTTCGATAAGGTAACACCAGGAAACTAGCCCGGCTTCATGCAGACGATCCCTTAGTCACACTCAATGAAAATGTCACTGAGATAAATGAATGTTGGTTTCTGCCCAATGAGCTGAAGAATCTGCTGACTCCACTCCCAGTTACAAAGCTGAAGAAGAATGCTCACCCAAAACTTTCCATCATCCGAATTCACACGAATATATCATTCACCCATCATTCCTGGGAATACTGGCTCACGTTGCAGCATGCTGTCAAAATATCTTCATTTCAGCATTCTGAAATCTGCGATCTTCCATGAAATTGTGTTTCAATCTCCCTTTCCCGTTTTTATCCAAAAATATTTTTTTGTTGATATTTAAACTGACTCCCCCCGCCATCTCTCTCTGGCAGTGATGTTCACACCTGCAGCACCCCCTTGTCAGGACACAGTGGAGATATGGGGCTGTAAATGGATGGGAGCTGCACATCCTGTCACTTCCAGCATGGGCTGCATGTTTCTTCGCTATGGGCAGTGATCTAACACAGTGTTAGTGAGCAATGTACTGGAGTGGTGAAAATAGCTGCTTTGACAGTAACTGTTCCAGGTTTACAGATTCATTCACTGCACAGATCCCCATACTGTACAGATGCCTTGTCCACGTCTATCGATCAAGACACTGGTGTGGGCTGCATATCACCCCATGCTGGACAGACCGTTTTGTCAATGTTTCTGAATCAATGCATAAGTGTGTACTGTACTGCTCCGCGTGTTGGACAGATAGCTAGTGGACTAGAGAGACCTGTGCTACATTCCATCATAGACTGATTGCTGGGTTGTACTGAACCTGCTCCATGTCGAGCAGATATCTCATCTGGGCTTATTCGGTCTGGGCTGGATGTGGGATGTGGATTAACTTTTCAATATAATTCCTGATAGAGCTATCACTCCTCCAGCATGGCGAATTTCCGCTGTGAAATCCCGTGTTTCTGCAACATGTTGTTCATTAAAATAAGCCAATTCCTTT
The DNA here is from genome assembly GCF_020745735.1 of Hemiscyllium ocellatum. Taxonomy (NCBI): domain Eukaryota; kingdom Metazoa; phylum Chordata; class Chondrichthyes; order Orectolobiformes; family Hemiscylliidae; genus Hemiscyllium; species Hemiscyllium ocellatum. The sequence goes on from NW_026867893.1 coordinate 982,705, forward strand.
TCGTTATGGAACTGAGCAGACACATCTCAAAATATATGGCGAAGGTAGTCTTGACCGGACCTTTTTTTTTATTATAGAGATAAATGTGAGGTGCTGTGTTTCAGATGCAGTTCGCTTGGTCAAAATATTAGACATTAAGCAAAACACAATTAATTCAACCATTGGTGACAAAACACAAAAGAGCAGAATAATCGATTGTTTATCTACTAAACAATAACTGTTCCAATATGGTAACATCCTGTAAACACACACCTGTCAAACAAAAAATTCAGGAAACAGATTGTCTCACCTGCAGTTCTCCAATGCAGGAGGAAAGAATATCAAAAAGACAATTCTGAGAGAAATTTCAGAGAGGGTGTAGCAGCTGGGAGAGATTTCCAGCTTTCCAATCCTGCTGAGACGCCAGCAATAACTGGGGAAAGGTAAAACGAAGAATTCTGGTTCTGTGACAGCTTGACCATCACTCCACAGGACCCGGCCGCAGCTGCAAGGACCACGAGGCATGGACTGTATCTACACTGTTTTATGGCACTGCAGGAGGCTCTCAGAAATGCCTAACCCCACCTAAGCCGTTAAACGATACATGTCAAAGTTAATCATAAATAAATAAAACAATAGGATGCAGCAGGCCTGGTTATCAGACACCACAACGGCTTTGGGAGCCAAGCAATTCCAACCCTGCCCAAACATCGTAGGATCATCGAACTACTGAATAGAAAGCATCATCTCTCTGTCTCACCCCTAACTTTACAATTGGAGATGATATTATTAGCCCAACATTCAGCGATGTCAACATCCCAACCAGACCAAGTATTATTGTGACTTGTAAGGATTGTAGTGAAAGGGTTAACTGGAGCTGTTTGTACATTGACTGTGATTGATGTCAGTCTCCATGGATACTAACTGTGTCATTGAAGGGTTTCCCTCTTCCATTAGTAAGGGGTTTCCTTCAACCTGTTATTCCATATTATCAGCGGCAGAGTCATCCTCAAATGATTGGGGTCAGCTGCTCCAGGCTGAGGGAGAGGAAAGGAATCTTAGAAGAACAGACTGGAATGTTCCAACAATGGCTCAGAATCTGAGAACATTAGACTGGAATATTCCAACAATGGACAGTACTTTATCCTTCGGTCTATACTTGCTTTCTCGGGATTGGGCATGGTTAGAGTTGCGGATACGACCGTCCTAATGATTATTCAGGCAGGTTACTATCCTATACTCGCTATTATTGTTGTCCCTGGTAAGCCTATTTCTGTCAATTCTATTCGCGATGGTGAAGGTTATTGCTATTTCTGTTATTTATGTTTAACAAATACATAACCTGTTATCTTCAGTTTCAGTCACAAATTCCACTTAATTTCTATCAATTTCCGAAGCCTCACTCATAAACATCTAAGAAGGAACAAGCTGCTCAGACACGAGTTTTCCTTTTGCCCCGAACTCTTTATGTCTCTCTATTCTCTCTGTTATCAACCCTGCCTACACCCACCACTATAATATCACCAGTCACCAGCTCTACCTCAGTGCTGTTGCTGAATAAGCCATCATCTGCCCCCTTGTTAACTTCAGATTTTACGGCTCCAGTTCTTTCTTGACTACTCTTCCAGGTATAAGTATTTTGACTACAAACTTGTACTTGTCTCTCCAGTTATTTCATAATGGAAACCTCATATCAGAATAATAATTTTGACTCTAAAGGCATTGTTTCAAATTCTACCAGAACCAATGATAGAACTTAAATTCAAGTGGCAACAATTGGAAAGAAACCTCATTTAACAAACAGCCACCATGAAACATTAGGATTTCTTTTATTATTTCACTGATAGCCTTTGGTAAAGAAACAAAGTGTGACAAAAAAAGGTTGGCTCCATATTGCCTTCACCAATCGTCTCGCAGTTAACGGCAATTAGTGATGGATGACAAATGCTGCCTGTGCCAGTGATGCTGACATCTCGTGAAACAACAGAATTAAAGGTGAAATAAAGCAAGGAACTGTGGATGATAGAGATCTGAAATAAAAGTCCACATTGTCTGAAAATATTTGAGAATCTCAGCAAGTATGGCAGCCTCGGTCAGGAGAAAAACAGGTAAAGTTTCGAATCTAGTGACCCTATATCACAACTGAAAGCAACTGGGAAGTAATGTTATTTATATCAGAGATGGTCTGATGTGTGAGGGAAGGTTAGTTGAGTGGATGTACAATAGCCCAGAATGAAAGAGCGAGAGAGAGAGAGAGAGAGAGAGAGAGAGAGAGAAATGAAAAGCAAACATAGGAACTGATGATGATGAACTAGAAGGAAAATAACATTGGAGCTTACTCTAAAATTTCCCCTTTTCCCATATTCCTGAATATCATGTGAATTTAGATGTGTCCCTGTTTACAGTGAGTTATATTGCCTCTGTCTTTCTTCTCTGGGTGTAATGATCAACTCCATCGGCAATACTGGTGCTGCCCTTATAGTTGCTGAGAGACAAAGAAACCGAATGCCACATTGTCAACTGATTTTTTTGGAGAAAGGTACTGTAACTGTAGGGCAGTGCAGAGATGTAACTGTTTTTTCTGCTAAGAACAGAAACATTTTCAACACTGGTTGGGTGCACCGTGTGTAGGGATTTGACTTGCTCAAGTAATTACAGAGTAAAGAGACGTTCTGTGGACGCTTTTCACTGGTTTGTGTTATCAGCTGCTGCGTCTATTCAGGGATATCCAAGGGTATGGTGACCCAACTCTGGACGAGATATGAACAGTGCATTTTCAGAGTGTTCTGGGTCCATGGTAAACACATGGAATCGTGGCTACCCAGAGGAGAAACTGTGTACACAGGGAGGGCCAGGGCATTTCATGTTCCTCCCAGGAATTTCCAGGAACATTTGTCTAAGCTGGACCAATTCCAAATGTAAAACGTGAAACCAGTGTCTTTCAAAAATGAGGCGGTCACTGAGCTGTGTGTCCTCCTTCAAACTCACACCAGGGACAGGACTGTGCTGACACTCACCAAGAAGTGAACTGGATTGAGTCTGGAACTTTCCAGGCAGGAGTGAGCGACATGTCCAGAGTGCAGTCCTCCGATATATCACAAGCTGATATATTTTCCAAGTGTCTAGTAGTCACATTCCTTATAAAAGGTTACAATGTTTCTTTCTCACAGCTGACATCAAGCTATTTATTTTTTTTTCTGTTTGCCCTCTCCGTCCTGTTTTAAATGTTTAAGTTTACAATAGCTGTTTTCCAGTCAGCAAGATTCTTTCCAGAATCTAACCAGCTTTGACGAATAGTCAGTAATTCTTTCAGTAGCTCTGTTGCCACCTCCTGAATACTCGCTCTCATCTTCTGCCTCTGAACCTTCCAATCACAAGGGATGAATGCAGATTTATCCAGTTTCCTCATTTTCCCTCCCCCCACCTTATCTCAGTCCCAACCCCCGGACTCAGCACCGCCTTCTTGACCTGCAGTCTTCTTCCCGATCTCTCCACCCCCACCTCCTCTTCGGCCTATCACACTCACCTTAACCTTCTTCCACCTATCGCATTTCCAATCGCCACCACCCCCACCCCAAGTCCCTCCTCCCTACCTTTTATCTTAGCCTACTTGGCACAACTTCCCATTTCTTGAAGAAGGGCTTATGCCCGAAACATCGATTCTCCTGATCCTTGGATGCTGTCTGATCTGCTGCGATTTTCCAGCAATACATTTTTCAGCTCTGATCTCCAGCATCTGCAGTCCTCACTTTCTCCCTGTTGCAGGGAATGGAGTGTTTCCGTTATAAGGACAGGCTCGATGGGCAAGGACCTTTTCCACTGCAACTTGGAAAGTTGAGACCTTATAAAACTTATAGAGGTTTATAAAATAAAGAGGGGTATAGATAATGTTGAATGGAAGGTGCCCTTTCCTTAGGGTGGTGGATATCAAGACTAGGTGGTAATTTTAAGATGGCAGGAGAAAGGTTTACAGACGACAAAGTGTCATAGAGCTACCCAGCTCTACCCAACTTGTCCCTGACAAACAGATGTCCTACGTTAACGTGGTTCCATTTGCCAGCACTTGGCCCATATCCCCCTAAACACTTCCTATTCATGTGGCCATCCAGATGCCTTTTAAATGTTGCAATTGTCCCAGCCTGCACAATGTCCTCTGGCAGTTCGTTACATATACAGCACCCTCTCATTGAAAACGTTGCTCCTTAGATCCCTTTTAATTCTTTCCCCTCTGACCTTCAAACTATATCCTCTAGATTTGGCGCATGGCCCTGGGGAAAAGACATTGGCTATTGACACGATCCATTCCACTTGTGAGTATATAAACATCTATGATTACTTCTCAACCGTTGATGCTCCAGGGAAAATAACTCTGGCATATTCAGCCTCTCCATAAATCTCAAAATATTCAATCCCGGATGTTTGTAAATCTTTTCTAATGCCTTTCATTTTTCACACATCCTTCCTCGAAGAGCGAGACTTTAATTGCATTCAATAGTGGCCTAAACAATGTCCTGGACAGCCGCAATATAACCTTCCAACTCCTACATTCAATGCACTGTCCCACAACGACAAGCATATCAAACACCTTCTTCAATATCCTATATATCTGCAACGCCACTTTCAAAGTACTATGAACCTGCTCTCCAAGGTCGCTTTGTTTAGCAACACTCCCCAGGGACTTAACATTAAATGTATAAGCTAAGCTTTGATTTTCCTTTTCAAAATGTAGCACTTCAATTTATCTAAATTAAATTCATCTGCAAGTCCTCAGCCCATTGGTCCACCTGATCAAGATCCCGTTATAATCTGAGGTAATCATTTTCTCTGTCCTCTTCACCTTCAATTTTGGTGTCAAATATGAACTTACTGACCATACCTCCTGCGTTCACATCCAAATCATTTATGTAAATGATGAACAGCAGTGGAACCAGCACCGATCTTTCTGGCACACCACTGGTCACGGGCTTCCAGTCTGAAAAAATCCTTCACCACGACCCTCTGTCTTCTATCTTTGAGCCAGTTCTGTATCCAAATGGCTAGTTCTCTTTGTATTCCATGAGAAGTCTTTCATGGGGAACCTTGATGAATGCCTTACTGAAGTCAATTTCGATCATGTCCACTGCCTGCCCTCATCAATGCCTTTTGCTACTTCTTCACAAAAAAGCAATCCAGTTCGTGAGACATGACCTCCCATGCAGAAAGTCATGTTGACCATCCTTTATCAGTCCTTGCCTTTCCAAATACATGTAAATCCTGTCGTTAGGATTCTCTCCAACAACTTGCCCACTACTGATGACAGGCTGACTTGTTTATTGTTACCTGGCTTTTCCTTGCCAGTTTGTTTAATAATCACACCACGTTTAGTCAGCCTCATGCATTCCAGCACCTCAGCTGTGGCTATTGATGATAAGAACGTCTCATCAAGATTTCCAGCAATCGAGCTTCCCACAGAGTTTTTGTGTATACCTGATCAGGGCCTATGAAGTGCATTGTGATTACACATCGTTTGGTTCATGTATGGCATGACCGTCCTCAGAAGTGACAGATGTGGGTAAAGTTACAACGTTTAAAAGACATTTTATTAAGTACAAGAATAAGTGAACGTTTGTAAAAATATGTTCCATGCGCTGGAACGTGGGACTAGTTTAGTTTGAGATTATGGTTAGAATTGAGTGTATGGGCTGATATGTCTGTTTTCAAACCCCCTGTATAACTCTATGCTTTCATGTGTGTTTGTATGCATCTGCATATTTCTGTCCACGCTTGTCGATTTGTGTGTCTCTATATGTGTATCTATGTGTATCTATCTCTTTGAGTGTTCTGCATTAGTGTGTATGTATGTTTGCATCTCTATTTCTGCATCTGTGTAAAATGGGAACTGTTTCGTTTTGAGGTGAAATATTTAATGGTGTTCAAAGCCTCCCTTCCTCCCCTCCCTTCCCTCAGCCACTCCCTCTTGTGCTGAAAGTGATACAATGCCATGCTCTGTTGGTGCGTTTTAGGACTTTTCAGTCCTTTCTTACATCTAATATTATTTGGAAGGGTAAATCACTGAACATTGCATTTTACTGGATGTGTGTGTGTGCGTGCGTGTGTGTGTGTGTGTGTGCATGTGTGTATGTGTTTGTGTGCGTCAATGCGTGTGTGTGCATCTGTGTGTGTGTTTATGTGTTTTTGTGCCTGTGTGCAGCTGTGTGTATGTATGTGCGTCTGCGTGTGTGTGCATGTCTTTGTGTATCTGTGTGTGTTACTGTGTGTTCTTGTTGTGTGTGCGCGCGTGCCTGTGTACATCTCTGTGTGTGTGCATGTGTGTGGGTAATGTGGGTGTCTGTGTATGGGTGGTTGTGGGTATCTATCTGTTTGTGTGTGCATGAGTTTGTGTGTGTGCTTGCCTGTGTGTTTGTTTGTATGGGTGTGTTTTCTGTGTGGTGAACGTCAATGAGAGGGAGCTTCTCTCTGTATGCCTGTGTGTGTATGTCTGTCTGTTTGCGTATCTTTGTGCTGATCTGTGTGAATGTGTCTATGTGTGTTTGTGTCTGTGTGTTCTTGTGTGTTTTGCATGTGTCTGCGCCTGAGTTCGGGTGTGTCTATTGGAGTGTATATATCTGTTTGTGTGTGTCTGTGTTAGCGGATGTGTGCATATGTGGGGATTGTGGGTGTGCATGTGACTGTTTGAGTATGCCTGTCCGTGTGTGTGTGTGTATTTGTGTGTGTGTGTCTGTGTGCGCCTGTGTGTGCCTGTGTGGGGGCCTATGTGTGCATGTGTGGGGAGTGTGAGTGTCTGTGTGTGGAGGGAGAGTTTCGATGTCTTCGGGGGTGGGAGGTGTGTCTGTAGAAGTGTCGTTACGTGTGTCTGTCTGTCTGACGGTGTCTGAGTCTGACTGTGTATTCGTTTCTGTGTCTGTGTGTGCATGCGTGCGTCTGTCTTGAAAGAGTGTGGTGCTGAAGAAACGCAATTCTTCAAGTAGCATCCAAGGAGCAGGAGAGTCGGATTATCGAGCATAATCCTTTCATTAGGAATGAGGCTTGTGGGCCAAGGGGTCTGAAATATAAGTGGAAGAGGGTGGTGCTAGGGGAAAGTAGCTGGGAAGGCGATTGTTAAATGAAGGTGGGCTGAAGGTGATATGTTAGAGTGGAAGGTGGAGTGGATAGGTGGGAAGGAAGACCAACAGGTTGTACAGTTCAAGAAGGAGGGGCCGAGTTGTAGGGTTGGATCTGGAATAAAGTGGGGAGAAGGGAATGATGAAACTGGTGACATCTGTGGTTGTGTGTTTTGTGTGTGTGTGTGTGTGTACCTCTCTGTGTTTGTTTGTGCAACTGTATGTCTCTCTACATCTGGGCATGTGTGTGTATCTGGGTGTGGGGTGGCTGTGCGTATGTGCGTGTATGTGTGTCTGTGTTGAAAGAGTGTAATGCTGAAAAAGAACAACCGTTCAAGCAGCAAACAAGGGGCCCTGACGGGGTGGAGTGGCTTTTCACATATCAGCAAGTTGAGGGAAGCAAGGGGTTAGCAGGAAAGTGGGTTTGAGCGCTGGAGTAGATCAGCTATGCTCTTATTGAAAGACAGTGCTGGCTTGAGGGGCCGGATATCCTCCTCCTGCTCCTATTTCTTATGTTGTCATGTTATTCTTTTGGAAAGTAACTGGTTATTTTCCTGGAAGTTGTGTTATACAATGTTGCATTCAAGGAGAGCAGACGTTTTTTGAGTTAACCCTGGGTGGGTTATGGGAACTGTATTCCAAGCGAATCTGAGTCTGACCCACATCTCGAGCAGAAGTTATAGAGAGGCGAAGCCTGGAAAGATGGATTGGGGGGAGGCGGGGTGGTGGTTCACTTCCTCACCCAGCCTGGATTTTCCAAGTACATTTCTGAAACTACACCTTACCATCGGAGAGGCCTCTATCTATCCCTGTGTAGCAGGTCCAAAGGGCTGAATGGAACATCGGAATGTAGGGCTGAGGGACACGAGTGTGTGCGTGTATATCAGTCGGCGTATCTACGTCTCTGTGTTTTTGTTTGTGCATCTGTGTCACTCTGCATCTGGGTGTGTGTGTGTCTGTGTGGTTGTGTCTGTGTGGATGTGGGGTTCCTCTGAGTATGTGTGTGTGCGTCTGTGTGCAACTGTATGTGTGACTGCGTGTGTGTTTGCTTGTGTGAGTGTGTGTCCATCTGTGCATGTATCTGTTTTTGACTGCATCTGTGTGTGCGTGTGTATGTTTGTCTGTGTCTGTGTGTGCGTTTCTGTGAGTGTGTGTGTGCCTGTGTCTGTGTATATGTGTATGTTTGTGTATGTGTGTCTGTTTGTGTGCCTGTGTGTGTCTGTCTGTCGGTGTGTGTCTGTGTATCTGTGTTTGTGTGTGTGTCTGCCTGTGTTTGGATGGTGCTGTGAGCTGCTGCCCTCCCTCTGTCCCTCCCAAAATGTATCCCTGATGATTTTCACCCTCCATTCCCACTTGTACAGTGGTGTGGGGAGACCAGCAGAGACTGTCAGCAACAGAAAGCTCAGCCGGTCTGACAGCATCTGTGGACAAAAGTGAGAGGACCATTCCTCAGATCTCGTATCTGGGGGATACTACATCACTTTAAGCACGACAAAGACTGCAGACTCGCCTCACACTCATGCACACAGATAGACACACACTAATGGCGAGTCATAGAGACATTCACTAATACACAGAAACACATAGAGACATTGAGTGCCTGTCAATAGTTCTCTTGCTCCATGATGGCCTTGTCAATATTTCAATTATTCTGTCTGTTGTTTGCCAGTATTTTGTTCTGTCCACAGCGAGTGTGTTAGGATTGCAATTGTTCACAATAGTGAGTGAGTCAATATTTCTGTGTGGAGTGTGACTGTAGGACAATTTCAATGTTTGCAGATAACAAACCTGGATGAATTATAATGTTCGTGGAGATCAGCGTGGAACTCCAGCAGGACAGTGACACATTGGTGTGGGTTTCAGTTTTGTGGGAACTCAGAATCAATGTGAGGTGCAGTGTGAGGTGATGCACCTTGGTTGGAATAACTCTGAAATCAATATAATACATTCTGTGACAGTATAAAGGGGTATTGGAGCAGAGGGCACTGCGTGTATATGAGCACAGATTATTGAAGATGTCAGGACAAGTGAGGAGAGCAGGAAATAGAACATAGAACATAGAACAATACAGCACAGAACAGGACCTTCGGCCCACGATGTTGTGCTGAACATCTATCCTAGATTAAGTACCCATCCATGTACCTATCCAAATGCCGCTTAAAGGTCGTCAATGATTCTGACTCTACCACTCCCACGGGCAGCGCATTCCATGCCCCCACCACTCTCTGGGTAAAGAACCCACCCCTGACATCTCCCCTTCACCTTCCACCCTTCACCTTAAATTTATGTCCCCTTGTAACACTCTGTTGTACCCGGGGAAAAAGTATCTGACTGTCTACTCTATCTATTCCTCTGATCACCTAATAAACCTTTATCAAGTCACCCCTCATCCTTCGCCGCTCCAACGAGAAAAGGCCGAGAACTCTCAACCAAGCTCGTACGACCTATTCTCCATTCCACGCAACATCCTGGTAAATCTTCTCTGCACCCTCTCCAAAGCTTCCACATCTTTTCTAAAGTGAGGCGACCAGAACTGCACACAGTACTCCAAATGTGGCCGAACCAAAGTCCTGTACAGCTGCAACATCACTTCACGACTCTTGAATTGAATCCCTCTGCTAATGAACGCTAATGCACCATAGGCCTTCTTACAAGCTCTATCCACCTGAGTGGCAACTTTCAAAGATCTATGTACATAGACCCCAAGATCCCTCTGCTCCTCCACCTGACTAAGAACCCTACCGTTAAACCTGTATTCTGCATTCTTATTTGTTCTTCCAAATTGGACAACCTCACACTTGGCAGGTTTGAACTCCATCTGCCACTCCTCAGCCCAGCTCTGCATCATATCTAAGTCCCTTTGCAAACGACAACAGCCTTCCTCACTGTCCACAACTCCACCAATCTTCGTATCATCTGCAAATTTACTGACCCACCCTTCGACTCCCTCATCCAAGTCATTAATAAAAATTACAAACAGCAGAGGACCCAGAACTGATCCCTGCGGAACTCCACTTGTAACTGGGCTCCAGGCTGAATATTTACCATCTACCACCACTCTCTGACTTCGACCGGTTACCCAGTTTTCTATCCAATTGGCCAAATTTCCCTCCATCCCATGCCTCCTGACTTTCCGCATAAGCATACGATGGGGAACCTTATCAAATGCCTTACTAAAATCCATGTACACTACATCCACTGCTCTACCCTCATTCACATGCTTGGTCACCTCCTCAAAGAATTCAATAAGACTTGTCAGGCAAGACCTACCCTTCACAAATCCGTGCTGGCTGTCCCTAATCAAGCAGTGTCTTTCCAGATACTCATAAATCCTATCCCTCAGTACCCTTTCCATTACTTTGCCTACCACAGAAGTAAGACTAACTGACCTGTAATTCCCGGGGTTATCCCTATTCCCTTTTTTGAACAGGGGCACAACATTCGCTACTCTCCAGTCCCCTGGTACCACCCCCGTTGACAGTGAAGACGAAAAGATCATTGCCAACGGTACTGCAATTTCCTCTCTTGCTTCCCACATAATCCTAGGATATATCCCGTCAGGCCTGGGGGACTTGTCTATCCTCAAGTTGTTCAAAATGTCCAACACATCTTCCTTCCTAACAAGTATCTCTTCTAGCTTACCAGTCCGTTTCACACTCTCCTCTTCAACAATACGGTCCCTCTCGTTCGTAAATACTGAAGAAAAATACTCATTCAAGACCTCTCCGATCTCTTCCGACTCAATACACAATCTCCCACTACTGTCCTTGATCGGACCTACCCTCGTTCTCATCATTCTCATGTTTCTCACATACGCATAAAATGCCTTGGGGTTATCCTTGATCCTATCCGCCAAGGATTTTTCATGCCCACTCTTAGCTCTCCTAATCCCTTTCTTCAGGTCCCTTCTGGCTATCCTGTATCCCTCCACTGCTCTGTCTGAACCCTGTTTCCTCAACCTTATGTAAGCCTCCTTCTTCCTCTTTACTAGACGTTCAACCTCCCTCGTCAACCAAGGCTCCCTCACACGACCATTTCTTTCCTGCCTGATAGGTACATACATATCAAGGACACGTCGTATCTGCTCCTTGAAAAAGTTCCACATTTCCACCACATCCTTCCTTGACAGCCTACGCTCCCAACTTATGCTCCTCAAATCCTGTCTTACAGCATCGTAATTTCCCTTCCCCCCAACTGTAAAATCTACCTTGTTGTGCGCAGCAATCTCTCTCCATAACCAAGGTGAAAGTCACAGAATTGTGGTCACCATCACCAAAATGTTCACCCATTAACAAGCCCATCACTTGTCCCGTTCATTACCGAGTACCAAATCCAATATGGCCTCCCCTCTGGTTGGACAATCTACATACTGAGTTAGAAAAGCTTCCTGGACACACTGCACAAACACCGCCCCATCCGATCTACTTGATCTAAAGAGCTTCCAATCAATATTTGGGAAGTTGAAGTCGCCCATGACTACGACCCTGTGGCTTCTGCACCTTTCCAAAATCTGTTTCCCAATCTGTTTCTCCACATCTCTGCTGCTATTGGAGGGTCTATAGTAAACACCCAACAAGGTGACTGCACCTTTCCTATTTCTGACTTCAGCCCATACTACCTCCAAAGGCAGATCCCCTGCAAACTTCCTTTCTGCAGCCGTTATACCATTTCTAATTAGCAATGCCACCCCCTCCTTTTTTACCACCCTCCCTAATCTTACTGAAACATCTGTAACCAGGAACCTCCAACAACCATTCCTGTCCCTCATCTATCCACATCTTATAGACATATATAATTATTCATATAGTCAGGTCTGCCTCCCGCCTTCGATGACAGAAAAAAATACTTCTCTCACCCTTTAAAAAGGAAAGGTCCCTGAAGATTGCACATCACACAGACCAATATCTTTGCGAAATGTAGATCTTAAAATTCTTTCTAAAACATTAGCATTAAGGCTGGAGAGGGTTTAACCACACATCATAAAAGAGGATCAGATGGTTTTATTTGGGGCCATAGATCATCTAATAATATTAGAAGGGTTTTACATGTGACCCAAGTCTGTCATCAGGAAAGAATACCTGGAATATTAGTCTCTTTAGATGCGGAGAAGGCATTCGATCAGGTTGAATGGTCATATCTGATTGACACACAGGAAATGTTCGGTGTTAGAGAGGTATTCGCCAAATGGGTCTCAATATTGTACAATGACCCCAAAGCAGCCGTGATTCCTAATGGTTTATGCTCGGATAGCTTCAGTGTGGGTAGCAGCTGTCGTCAGTGATGTCCCCTCTCACCATTATTATTCACGCTAATAATTGAACCATTGGCAGAAGCTATACCGGCTGATTTTAATAGAATGGATCTGAGGTTTGGTTCAGGTAAACATAAAATTACCATTAACGCAGACAATGTTCTCCTTTTTCTTAGTAATCCTTTGATATTAATTTACTCAATGCATTCTGAGATTACAAAATTAATTTCATAAAATTGGAGGCCATGCCAATGGATGGTATCGATAGTCTGTTCAATTTATCGGACGGAAATCGCTTTCCCTTTCAGTGGTCTCTGGAGAGATTTTTTATCTTTCGGGATTTTTATCAACTCAGTATTTGGTCAGCTGTACAAAGCCAATTTTGTGCACCTATTAGAGAGGATAATGCAGGACCCTTCAAAGCTCGGGGGAATGTCCTGATATTTTGGTTTAGCAGAATAGCTCTAATCAAAATGAATATTTTGCCTTGTCTCTTATACCCTATGCGAATGCTCCCTGTGATGTTGCCCAGGTATTGTGTAAACTATACGGTTGGATTGCTTCTTTCATTTGGAATCAAAGACGGCCCCTTATTAAATTAAAGAAGCTGCAGCTTCCACAAGCAAGGGGAGAACTGGGTTTTCCGGACTTTAGAAAGTATCAGCTGAGTTCTCTATTAAGCTCCATAGCTGACTGGGTCTCGTGTCCCCTCATTAATCTCTTATTTTTAGATAAAATGGAAGTCGTTATGGACTATTATAAAAATCCTAAATACAGTTAACGCCTGGAAGATGATGCGGCATGACGAAGGTAATTTACAAAAAAAACCTCACCCACTTCTATAGTGGGAGCATGGGATTTTCAACTGGGGTACACAGACGCCACATTTAAAACCTGGAGTTCCAGGGATATTTCTTGCTTAGGGGATTTGTTCGATGCGGAGGTTATGATGTCATTTGAACAGCTGCACCAGAAATTTGGACTGCCTAATGATGACCTTTTTCGAGATTTCTAAATTCGAGATTATACACAGAAGAAGACCTCATTGTTGGATAGCTCTTATAAATCAGAAAGGGAAAGAAGAGTGTTATGGCCAATGGGTCCATCCTCGGTCAGCACTCTTTATCACTCATTACAAAACGAAGTATCAAAATACATGGAAGAAATGATTAAAACATGGAATCAGGAAATGGGTTTGGAAATCCCTTTAGAAATGTGCGACGATATCTGAGAAAATGCCAGAAAACACTCCATTTTTAATAGAACCCAAGTTATTCAACTAAAGGTACGCCATAGGATACACATAGCACCGGAACAACTGATAAAATTTAGGGCAGGCATATCTCCAACGTGTCCTCAATGTAAAATAGAAGTAGGCACTTTCACACCCTGTTTATGGACATATCATAGGTTCTGAAAATAATGGACTAGAGTAGTAAATGCGCTGACAGAAATCTTGGGAACGGAAATTGGAATAGATCTAGTATCGCTTTTCCTGTGTTTTTCGAACCTGCCCTCCCTGGATGTGCACGGGAGGAAATTATTTTCCATTTTCTCCTTTTGTGCAAGGAAAGATATCTTAGTAAACTGGGTAGCTGAGGGCCCTCCAGTACTTTCGAATTGGCACAGGTTAATCATGGAATGTATTCCCCTTGACTTCCTAAAGAATATGGTGCACCACAAATAACTGAGTTGTTCTATAAAATATGGCAGCCATTTCTGAACAAATAGATGCAGATATTTCGGCCATATTATCAGGGGTTTTATCTAGGTGAGGTCGTGGCTCTGGCTGGTCCGCCCCCCGCCCGTGAGAGGAATCGTGCATGAACACAGGTTTTTGTTGTGGTTCTGTTCGCCGAGCTGGTTGTTTTTGTTGCAAACGTTTTGTCCTCTGTCTTGGTGACATCCTCAGTGCTTGGGAGCCTCCTGTGAAGCGCTTCTGTGCTGATTCTTCCGGCATTTATAGTGATTTGAATCTGCCGCTTCCGGTTGTCAGTAGCTTTCCGCTGCAGTGGCCGGTATATAGGGTCCCTATATATACCTTATATACATATACATTATATACATATACCTTATGTAGGGTATATAAGGCCACTGCAGCGGACAGCTGCTGACAGACCCTATATACCGGCCACTGCAGCGTACAGCTACTGAAAATTGGAAGCGGCAGGTTCAAGCCACTATAAATACCTGAGGAAACATCACAGAAGTGCTTCACAGGAGGCTCCCAAGCACTGAGGATGTCACCTAGACAGGGGACGGAACGTTTGCAACAAAAACTCCCAGCTCGGCGAACAGACCCACATCAACGAGCACCCGAGCTACAAATCTTCTCCCGAACTTTGAATACCTGTTTTATTATGACTTGATGTTAATTCATTCTGGGCATGCACTTCATTATTTAATTAGTATGTTATCTTTTTTTGGAGTAATGTGAAATATTCTATAATGTGCTTTGGTTATTTGTAGGTTAGATTACTTCTTAGTTTAGTATTTGTTTTCTTTCTGTTTTTTTATGTGTTTCGTGTGTTTTGGTAATTACTTAGTTAATATCTAATGGTATATTAGTTTTTTTTGTTTTGTAACTTTGTCAACATGTTTTAAAATTTATTTTTTCTTCAATAAACATATCTAAAAAAAGCATGGGTTTATGAATCAGTAAAGGAATGAATATGATAATGGCTATGAAACAGAAAAGACTGGGGCCAGTGACTGAGGAGACCTGAGGGAAGTACAGTAATATCTCCGGGTCACGAGTATTCAACCATCACTATTTCTGACAAATGGAATGAAATGCAATGCAAAGCAAGAGAACAGATGACATTTTGTACATGGAATGTTGAACGACAATGTGAATAGAAGCGGACAATTTTGAATGTGGTGAGCAGAATTATATTTTATATATAGACTGTTTAATCACATTTTATACAGGTTGTTAATATTGTTTATAACTGGACGGGATATTCAGAAATAAAACCAGACACAGATAACAAAGATAAGGGGTTACAAGGGAGTTGCAGCAGAGTAAGAGTGAGGATACAGCTCATACTGAGCTGATACAGAGATGATGGGCGGCATAGCAACCATCTTTGCTGAAATTATTCAGAGAAACATATTGAAAATGTTCAGAGACTTAGGAGACAATTTGGTCATAAAACGCACAGACAATGTCATAATTAATAAACTATTCCTATTTTTTTTTCAAGTATAGCTGCATTTAAAAGGCCTTTTAAATCAAAATAACTTTGATGAGATCCACACATTTATTTTCAGAACTTAAAGAAAGAACCGAATCCAGTGTAATAGATGTGTCACTGTCACAAGTAATGGGAGCAGGAATGGAGCATATTGGCCAAATATAACCGGGTTCAACATCTAGATCAATCAAACAATAAAGCAAAATATTAGAGATA
This sequence comes from Hemiscyllium ocellatum, assembly GCF_020745735.1. NCBI lineage: Eukaryota > Metazoa > Chordata > Chondrichthyes > Orectolobiformes > Hemiscylliidae > Hemiscyllium > Hemiscyllium ocellatum. Next base: position 998,448 of record NW_026867893.1, read on the forward strand.
GTGACAATCTGAAATGCCAATGCAAAATGATGTAGAAATGCAACCGATGATGCAGGATCTGGGAAGAGACACCGAGTTAACATATCGAATCTGCTATGAACCTGTTCTGAACAAGTCATATTGGACTCAAAGAAATGTTTATTCCATTTTGCACTGCCCCGATACTGCCAGAAATGTGGTGTTTCTCTCCAGAACTTTCAGGTCGTGCAAAGTCAGGAAACAGAGAGCAATAGTGGGTGGGACTGAAGGCTTGTGTCCACCAGTATTCCACAGAGGTTGGTTCGAGGTTTTCATTGTTTGCCATTCATGTAAATGTTTTGCATGAGAATATTGAAGGCACAGTTAGTAAGTTTGCGGATGACACCAAAACTGGTGGCACAGTGGACAGTGAAGGAGGTTTTCTATAATTACAAAAGGATCTTGATCAAATTGGGCAATAGGCTGACAAAAAGCACAGAGAATTCAATCTGGATGAATGCGAGTGGCAGACAATAGTGCGTGCTTGCTGCTGTCTGATACACCAAGATTGGGATGATTTTATTCCCCATCTCCTGGGTTCAACACATCAATATCCTTCATGATATTTGAGCGGCCTTACCCCGTCCGTGGTTACCCTCTTGCACTTAATGTGGCTGCACAATATCTTTCGATTATCCTTAAACTTTTTGGCTCATGCTATCTCACATCTCCTTTTCACTTTCATGATTTCTCTCGAAATAATGGCCCACACTCTTTATATTGATTAGCTTTATTCAATTGGATGAAATGTCTATATTTAAAGTAAAAATTTCTTTGATTCTTGAATTTAACCTCAATAACTGTAGTTTTCCTCTGTACTAGACCATCCACCAGGACCTCCGTGGCCCGTCGATAAAACGTGATTTAATTGCCCCTTATCTGCCATGCTCGGGGTAAACTGTGCAGGGCAGCTACAACCTGAGAAAGCTCAGCCATGTGCCCCTTGGCCTTTATAAGATGTCACCAATGCCAGGGATCACGGAATATCTAGGGACATCCGGGCAATGGTAAGTACTTCCAGCCATGATAAGTGGGAGAATCTGATTGGCATTGAATGAGAGGGTCATCATGGGGTAGGTGCGTAGTTAACGAGGTGAATTCCATAAGATTTCACCAGGAAACTAGCTCGGCTTGGTGCAGACAATCCCAATGTCACACTCAATGAAAATGGCACTGAGAAAAATTACTGTTAGATTCAGCCCAATGAATCGAATACTCGGCTGACCACACTAACAGATACAAAGCTGCAGCTGCTTGTCCAAATCTCTCCATCACCGAGAAGGAGTTAAATGTGACATACTCTTGGGAAATAAGGTAGGGCAGGAGACAGAAGTTTCGGTGGGGAAAGCACTTTGGGACATGTAATCATAATTCTCTTAGTTTTGAAATAGAAATGGAAAAGGAATTATAATCTAAAAGTTAATATTCTAAATCGGAAGGGCCCATATTGATGATATTAGTCAAGACCTTCCAAAGTGGATTTTGACAGATATTCGCAGATAAGGGACTATTTGTAAAGAGGAAAGCCTTCAAAAATGAGATGTCAAGAGCACAGAGGTAGTATGTCACTATTCGGGTGAAGGGTAAGGCTGGCAGGCGTAAAGAATGCTGGAGGATTGAAGAAATTGAGAGTCTGGTCACAGCTAAGAGGAAAGCATCTGTCAGGTAGAGAGAGAAGGAATGAAGGGTTTTTTCTGTATTCGTTCACGGGATTAGGAATACCACTGGTTGGTACTGCATTTATTCCCGATCACTAATTGCCTAGAGTGTAGTTAAGAAGCAATCACATTGTTGTCAGTCTGGAGTCACATGTAATCCAGACCAGGTAAGGATGGTTGTTTGCTTCCTTCAAGGATATCAGTGAATCAGATGTTTTTTTCCAACAATCCGAAATGGATTCATCATCGGCATCAGCCTCTACATTCCAGATTTAAAGTGATTGTCCAGAAGAATCTAAAGCCAGTCGGAGTACACATAAGAGGGAAAGCCGGAGGCCATAAAGGGGAGATGAGATAGTTTTGGCAACTAGTGTCAAGAAGAATCTAAAGGGGGTCTACACAAACATAAAGAACAACAGAGTAACTCGGGAGAGTGTTGGGCCACTTAAAGTTCAGCAAGGCTGCCGATGTGCAGAACAGCAGGAGATAGAGGCGATAGTAAACAAACATTTTGCAACAGTATTGACTTTGCAGAAGGATATGCAAGTTAAAGAACTTCGGAATTAAATCATGACATCTTGAAAAGTGTCTGTATCACAGAGGAGGAGATTCTGGAGTTCGTAAAACCTGAAAAGGGATAAAAAATCCCCGCGACCTGATCAGGTGTACCTGAGAAGTCTCTGGGAAGCTAGGGAAATGATTACTGGGCCCCTTGCTGAGATATTTGTATCGTCAATTGTCACAGGACAGGTGCTGGAAGATAAAAGGCTTGCTAACTTTGTTCAATTACTCACAACATTTAAGAAGGATAGTAAGGAAATGTTGGGGAGCCTGACGTCAGTTGTGGGCATGTTGTTGGAGAGGATTCTGAGGCACAGGTTTGCATGTATTTTGAAAGGCAAGGACTGATAAGGGATAGGCAATATGGCTCGAAGCGTGGAAAATTGTGTCTCACTAAATTGAGTTTTTTTGAATAAGTGACTAAGAGGATTCATTGAGGCAGACAGGTGTACATTGTTGACATGGACTTCATGTTGACAACTTTCCACATGGTAGACCGTTGAACAAGGTTCGTTCACATGTAATTCAGGGAGAACTAGCCATGTGGATACAGAATTAGGTCAAAGGTAGGAGACAGAGGGTGGTGTTGGTGGATTATGTTTCGAACAGAAGGGCTGTATTCAGTGGTGTGCTGCAAGGATCGCTGCTGGGTCCATAGCTTTTCATTATTTATACAAATCATTTGGATGTGAATATTGCAGCGGTGGTTGGTACGTTTGCAGATGACAGCAAACTTGATGGTGGAATGGCCAGCAAAGAAGGTTTACCTCAGATTACAATGGGATCTTGATCAGATGGGCTGATGGGCTGAGAATTGGCAGATGGTTTTTAATCTAGATTAATGTGAGATGCTGCATTTTGGAAATGCAAATCAGGGCAGGACGAATACATTTAATTGCATGGTCCTGGGGGGTGTTGATGAGCAAAGACACCTTGGAATGCAGGTTCATTTTTCCTTGAAAGGAGAGTCGCAAGTATAAAAGGTAGTGATACAGGTATTTGGTATGTTTGCCTTTATTGGTCAGTGGTTTCACTATATCAATTGGGAGGTCACTTTGCTGCTGCCCAGCTCACTATTTTAGCCACTTTTGGAGTACTGCATTTAATTGTCATTTCGCTCTTATTGGAAAGGTATTGTGAAACTTGAAGGGAGTCAGAACATATTTACAAGGATGGTGCCAGGATTTTAGCTATAGGGAAAGTGTGAGTAGGTTGGGGTATTTTTTTCCTGTAGCGAGAGGGGTATGTAGATGGTGAATAGTCAAGATATTTTCCCCAAAACTAGAGGGCATGGATTTCAGGTGAGAGGCGAACGATTTAAAAATGAGCTAAGGAACACCTATTTCCACAGAGAATGGTGCTTGTGTGGAATGAGCTGTCAGAGATTGTGGTGGAGGCTGTTATGATTACAACATTTAAAAGGCATTTGGATGGGTTCATGATGAGGAAGGGTTTACATCGATGTGGGCCAAATGCTGGCAAATGGTATACTAGCTTATATTGGGATAGCTCATCAGCATGGACGAGTTGAACTGAAGGATCTGTTTCGTGTTGTACATCTTCGAGAATCGATTATTCTGTCTGACCTCACACCAATATCACATTGATTAATCATTCCTGGAAATACCAGCCTATGTTACTCGATGCCATCGATATGTCTTCACTTCAGCATTCTGAAACTTGCAAAAACATTCTTCCATAATACTGACTCTGATTCCCTGTTCACTGTCTATTTCCGAAATCCCTCCCATTTGTTGGTATTTAAACTGTTAGTATTTAAACCCTGACATCCAGTTTTAATTGTCGAATTTTAATGTGAATAACTATCCTATATCTTTCTCTGGCCTTGAATGTTGCTTACCCGAGAGCATCAGCTTCCAAAATTAAAAGGCTTAGAAACAATATTCTGAAAGCATAGCTTGCGTTTTCTTCGACTTCCCAGTGTCCTGCCCTGTGCTCCATGTTGGAAAGTGGGGTTTCAGTTTTGAGGTACTGCTTTGTAACTTGCTCTGTGCCTATCCATTGATCGCCTGTGTTAATCACTCTCTGCTGATCACGTGCTCAGTAACATGAGGAATCCCCTCCACTTTTACTGATTAAGACCAGACTTATCCCTTGAAGTTGACTGACATTTGACTTAATTCTTGCTTTGGTACATTCGTGGAAATGCTGGGGATGGTTTCCTGGAGGCTGTGTTTCAAGCTGCTGTGGAAAGTCAGGAAGACCAGGTGTTTTGGTGACCCACTCTGGATGAGTCACGGTGACTGTGGTTACAGCATCTGGGTCTACAACATGATCAACAAATAGAGCAGAGACTGCAGAGAGGGGAATCTCTGTAAAATGGAATGAGAGAATCAAAATCAGATTAGCATGGTTGTGGAAAATGTTGGAGCAGGATTGAATGACTCGCTCATGCAACTTATTCAGATATTTCTGTTAATAACAAGCCAATTCCTCTTCTCTCCCACCGTCTCACAGTGATGGGGAGTGAGTCACCTCCTCCTGTTCCTGGGGAACAGAAATCTGCGGCCTCACTTGCCCCCAGATATCCCCGTGTCCCAGTCTGGAGCAGTTGAATGACACCCTCCTGTCTTGGTGTCCCAGTCTCAAGCAGTTGAATGACTCCCTCCTGTCCCGGTGTTTCAGTCGCGAGCAATTAAATGACTGTCTCGTTTGCCTGTGCCCCAGTCTCGAGCAGTTGAATGATACCCTCTTGTCTATCTGTCCCAGTCTCAAGCAGTTGAATGACTACCTCCTGTTCCTGTATCCCAGTATCGAGCAGTTGAGTGACTGCCTCCTGTTCCTGTGTCCCTGTCTCGAGTAGTTGAATGACACATTCCTGTCCCGGTGTCCCAGTCTTGAATAGTTGAATGGACTGCCTCCCGTTCCTGTGTCCCAGTCTCGAGCAGTTGAATGAATGTCTCGTTTTCCTGTGTCCCAGTCTAGTGCAGTTGAATGGCTGCCTCCTGTTCCTGAGTCCCAGTCTCGAGCAGTGAATGGCTGCCTCTTGTTCCTGTGTCCCAGTCTCGAGCAGTGATTGACTGCCTCCTGTTCCTGTGTCTCAGTCTTGAATTGTTGAGTGACGGCCTCCTATCCCTGTGTCCCAGTTTCAAGTAGTAGAATAACTCCCTCCTTTTCTTGTCACCCACTGTCGAACATTTGAATGACTCCCTCCTGTCCTGTTGTCCCAATTTCGAGCAATTGAATGACTGCCACCTGTTCCTGTGTGCCAGTCTCTGTGACTGCCTCCGGTTTCTCCCTGTTCCTGAGCAGCAGTTTCAATGCTCTAAATACTGTCTCAAAATTATGAAAAGACTCGATAGCAGGGCATTTCAAACTAGGAGCAGCATTGCAGAAAGGTATCTAAACACTTTCCCATCCGATATTTTATGCAGGCGGTCTGTTATTTTATCCCTGACCCTATAGAAATATGCTGAAACCTATACAAACCAGCAGTGTTCCAGCTATACTCCACATAAAGGGAAGAAAGATAAAAAAAATGTAAGATTTATCATTTATCCTTCAGCAAGCCCCATCCATTCCATTCAAACTAAGTAAATGTTCCCCTTTGTTGTGTTATGTAAACTGATGTACAGAACTGGTTAATTGAATCTGTTTGTTTGCTGACTGTGATTAATGTCAGTCTGCGTGGATTCTAATTATCCCAGTGGAGAAGGTCAAAATTCTAATGATAAATGGGCTCTGTTCAATGTGGTATCCCATAGCATGGGCGGGAGCAACACCGATGGCACTAACAGGGATCAGCAGCAGCAGAGAGGGGGGACGGAGAGATCAGAATCTGAGAACAACAGACTGGAATATTCCAACAAGGGATCAGAATCTGAGAACAATAGACTGCAATGTTCCAACAATGAACAGGGGTTTATCCAATTATGTTTGGATTCTTTCTACATATAATTGGTTGTCATTACCAACGCGGATCCAATATGTACTTCGCCTCATTCAATATTTTTATTATCCTTTCCTGGCTACTGTTGGTGTCCCTGGTAAGTTTCACTGTCCATTTATTATTTGCATTGACCATGTGCGACTGTATAGTGTTCTTTTCATTTACTCTAATCTGTAAACATTCACTCTCCAAACCACTACGAACAACAGAGAGCTTGTTCATTCTTCCTCTCCCTCTTTCGTTCTGACGCCGTGCCTTGTGGATTGACCTACTCAGTTTCAGGTATGAATCAGGTATGTATCACTACCCTTGCTATTTAAATATTGAAAGCTTGAAGTTCACTTGGAGAGTTAGAGAGGAAAGGTGCTGCATGCAGCAGTGAGAGTGGTGCAGCAAGAGCCTTGTTCGGTGGGCGGTGCTATAACAGATAAACAGTGAGTGTGAGGGAGCAGAGAGAATACGGTTACCCTTATCCCGGCAGAGCGAGGAAGGTTATTGATGTTTGTTCTGTATTGCTGGACATTTCTTCAGACCGCACTGAGCTGGGTGGTGAGCTCAGACCAGGCTCAGTGGGTCTGGTGGTGTGATCCCTCTGGGAAGAGAATGGTCCCCTCCTCCATTTGCCCATTGACCAGGACATCCGTGACCCTGTCAATCAACCGTGGTGTGATTGACCCTTATCTGCCATGCTCGGGTTAATCTGTGCAGGGCAGCTCCAAACTGAAACGCTCAACCGTGTGCCCATTGGCCTTTTAAAGTTTGCACCATCAAGGTGCATCCAGACGACTGTGAGTACTTCCAGCCATGATGGATGGGAGAATCGGGCTAGCATTGCATGAGAGGGACACCATAGAGTGGGATGGATAGTCAATGAAGTGAATTTGATAAGATAGCAGCAGGAAACTAGCTCAGCTTCGTGCAGACATTTCCTATGTCACACTCAATGAAAATAACACTGAGATTAATATTTGTTAGATTCAGCCCAATGAGGCTGTCCTCACTCCGAGCTACAAAGCTGCAGAACAAATGCTCATCCAAAACTGTCCATCGTCTAAACTCACAGCAATATCCCATTCACTCATAATTCGCCATAATACTGACCCGTGTTGCATGGTAATAGCTTCATTTCAGCATTCTGAAACCTGCAAACATGTCCTTCCATGACATTTGTTTTTCTCAGTATCCCCTTCTCTGTCTCAACTCCAAACCATACGCATTCACAGCCATACTGCACGCTAACAGACCATTCAGCGCAGCTGGCCCATGCCAACCAAAATGTCCATTCACTCACCCCATTTGTCTGTCCTTGTTCTGTATCCCTCTAATCCTTTCCTTTCAATGTATTGGTCCAAATGCTTTTACAATTTTGTTATTCTACGCACCTCAGTCACTTCCACTGGCAGATCAGTCCATATGCATATCACACTCAGTGTAAAAAACGTTGACTCTCAGTTCTTTTTTTATTTTTCTGCCCTCCAAACATTAACAGATGCTCTGTAGTCCTCGATTCCCCAACTCGAGGAAAGAATTTGAAATGTTCACCCCTATACACGCCTCTCATGATTTGATAAGATCTACACTGCTGTAAGACGCCCCCTCCTTTTCCAACGCTGTAAAGAAATAGGTCCTAACCTATCCAACCTCTCCCTATAACTCACACCCTTTAGCCCAGGAAACATCTTTGTAAATTTCTTCTCCAATCTTTCTAGTTCAATAATATTCTTTCTAGAGCAAGGTGAACAGAACTGAGCACAATACTCCAACCGCAGCCTTACCAACATCCTGTACAACTGCAACATAACGTACCAACTTCTATACTCAATGCCCTGATGAAGGCCAGTGTGCAAACAGCCTTCTTCACTGGCCTGTGTTTCTCTGATTCAAATTTCAGAAAACTGTGTGCCTGATTTCCAACGTCCTTTTATTTCGAATACACTCCTTAAGGCCCTCTCATTCATCATTAAACTCCCACCTGAATTTGACTTTCCAAAATGCAAGTCGTCACATTCATCGATACGATTATCCATTTGCTATTTCTCAGCTCACTTCCACAGCTGGTCAAGGTACGGCTGCAATTTATGATAATGTTCTTCACTGTAAACGATGTCTCCTATTTTAGTGTCATCTGCAAACTTACTAACCTTGCGTTGTGTACTCTCGTCCAATCATTGAAAGAGATAACATAGAACATAGAAAAATACAGCACAGTACAGGCCCTTCGGCCCTCGATGTTGCGCCGAGCGAAGCCTACCTAACCTACACTAGCCCAATAACCTCCATATGCTTATCCAATGCCCGCTTAAATGACCATAAAGAGGGAGAGTCCACCACTGCTACTGGCAGGGCATTCCATGAACTCACAACCCGCTGAGTAAAGAATCTACCCCTAACATCTGTCCTACACCTACCTTCCCTTAATTTAAAGCTGTGTCCCCTAGTAACAGCTGACTCCATTAGCGGAAAATGGTTCTCACTGTCAACCCTATCTAAACACCTAATCATCTTGTACACCTCTATCAAATCTCCCCTAAACCTTCTTTTCTCCAATGAGAACAGCCCCAAGTGCCTCAGCCTTTCCTCATACGATCTTCCTACCATGCCAGGCAACATCCTGGTAAACCTCCTCTGCACTCGTTCCAATGCCTCCACGTCCTTCCTATAGTATGGCGACCAAAACTGGATACAATACTCCAGATGAGGCCGCACCAGAGTCTTATACAACAGCAACATGACCTCAGGACTCTGGAACTCAATTCCTCTACCTATAAAGCCCAGTACACCATATGCCTTCTTCACAGCACTATTTACCTGGGTGGCAACTTTCAGAGATCTGTGTACATGGACACCAAGATCCCTCTGCTCATCCACACTACCAAGTAGCCTACCATTAGCCCAGTACTCCATCATCTTGTTATTCCTACCAAAGTGAATGACTTCACACTTAGCGACATTGAACTCCATTTGCCACTTTTCTGCCCAGCTCTGCAACTTATCTATATCCCGCTGTAACCTGCCACATCCTTCTTCGCTGTCCACAACTCCACCGACTTTCGTGTCATCCGCAAACTTGCTCACCCAGCCTTCAAGCCCCTCCTCTAGGTCATTTATAAAAATGACAAACAGCAATGGTCCCAAAACAGATCCTTGTGGGACACCGCTAGTAACTGCACTCCAATATGAACCTATACCATCAACCTCTACACTCTGTCTCCTTCCAGCCAGCCAATTCCTAATCCAAACCTCTAATGCCCCCTCAATGCCATACCTCCGTAATTTTTGCATTAGCCTGCCGTGGGGTACCTTATCGGACGCCTTGTTAAAATCCATATAAACCACATCTACTGCTTTACCCTCGTCCACTTCCTTGGTCACCTTCTCAAAGTGGTTTCAGAGAAATATAGGACCCAGCAAAGGATGACCAAGAAACTGAGAAGAAAATCAAAAAGAGAAAAGGCATGCAAACGAAAGTAAAAACATAGACTGTTAAAAAGCATCTATCAATGTATGAAAACATTTTTAAAAACAACGTCAAATGTGGAACAGTTGGTGTGCGTTCAGGATAATTTATTGCAGAGAACAGAGAAATCACAGCGAAAAGAAACAGTTTCTTTGTGTCTATCTTCATGGAAGAATGTCCAGAAATTCTCCCAGAAATACCAAGTGACCATGGGACTTCAATGTTGAGGTCATCTTTGAAAAGAAAGCTGGATTGAGTATTTATAAATCTGACAGACTAGATATACTTCATACAGGAATTTCAGAGGAAGCAGCAATAGACATGCTGTTTGCATCGCGGATGTTTACTTCATTATCCGAATCATTCACGAAAGGCATTCAGCCAATCTGGATAAGGCAAATATTATAAATATTATCCAACAGTTTAAGAAAGGATGAAGATGGAGAGGGGTGAACTACAGACCAGTTATCTTGTCATCCGCAGTCGGGTGTCTGTTGGACTCGATTACAAAGAACATTTTACTTGATATTTAGAAGGTAATAACATAACTGGGGAGTGTGAGAATATATCGATGAAAGAGAAAACCAGAAGTGGCAAACTTTTTTTGGAATGATTTGAAGATGATTCTTGGAGACGTAGGCAATGTGGAGTTGGATATTCAGCAGCTCTTTTTTAAGAACTCACACAGAAAGCTCATGAGAAAAGTTAAAGCGAGAGGTATTGGGAAGAACATATGCAAATTGGAAAGCAAAAATTAGGTTTGCATTCTTGTGAATGTAATTGGAATCTGGAGGATGTAGTGTACCACTTGCATCGAGTGTTGGTAAGACTAAACTTAGAGTATTGTGTATCGTTCGGAGTCCCAATCTCAGAAAGAATATACTGACTATCGAGGAACTGCAAAAGGTATCATCCTGATTAATCCCTAAAATGATTATCCAGATTAAACTCTAAAATGACAGGATTGTCTGATGTGGAAACTCACCTTGTGATCTCGATTTTCAAAACATGAGACGTGATTGCAGTGAAAGTTAGAAACATAGAGGGGACTGAATAACAGAGGGACATGGAGAAGTACAAGTAGGCGAGATCAGGAAGAATCCCACGATATTCTACACGGACAAGTAGAACAGAATAATCAGCAGCAGTGTCCATTAGAAACCAAAGGGGACAACATTGATGGATTGTTACATGAGACCTTCACATCTTGGGAGAAGGAGGATGCAGGTACAGAATTCAAGAAGATGGAATGGAAAACTCTTGAACAGATTGATGTAAAACATGAGCAGGGATTTGATGTTTTCTCACAAGCGGCTTTTGGGGTCAAGGGAGGAAAGACGCTGACTGAATATTTTAATTAGAATCTGACCATAGGGGAGGTACCAAAGAACTGGAGAACTGCTAGTACGATTACACTTCACCGTAAGGAGGGGAGAGATAGACCAGGTAACTATAGACGAGCGAGTGTTCGATCACTGTGAAGGAAACTACTGGAGAAAACAGGGAAGGAGAAAATTGAACTCCAATCAGAGTCGCAAGGTTTGATCAGAGGTTATCATCATGACTTTATCAGAAGGAAGTCACATCCAATGGTTTGATTGAATTAGTTTGAGGAGGTCGATTGTTTAGGTTCGAAGGAAGGCCTTTGACAAATTTCCAGCTGGGAAACTGAAAAGTAATGTAAAGTTTCACAATATGAAGGATAAATTGACAAGTTACAACGAAACTTGTCTTAGTGGCAGGACGCAAGGGGTGGTGGGAGAAGGCTGTTTGTGTGACTGGAGACCAGTGTCCCCTGGTGTACCACAGGATCTGTGCTGTGTCCCTTTCTGTTTGTGCTATTCATAAAAAAAGAGATGTGAATGTGGAGGGGGATAGGTGGAGAGTGGGGGAGGTGTGATAAGTAAGTTATACTTGACATAAAGATTGGCTGGATGGTTAGCAGTGAGGAGGAAGGCCTTAAGTTTCAGGAGGATGCAGAAGAAATGGTCAGATAAACAGATGAGCGGCCGAGAGAATTCAACCCTGATATATATGAGGCAATGCATTTTGGGAGAAGGAAACAGTCAGGGGAGGACTCAATGAATGGCAGCACACTGGGAAACTCGCAGTGTGATTCTCCACACATCCCTGAATGTGAATGGACAGGTTAATGGACTAATTGAGAATTGAACCTTAGGTGCAGTGTTTCCTGATCGGGCATAGATTATAAGAGCAATACAGGGTTTGTTTCGGCCAAACTTGAGTAATGTGTATAGTTCTGGGAGCCACATTCCAGGAAGGATGTGATTTTACTGGACAGGGTGCAGAGGTGATTCACCAGGATGTTCCCTGGGGTAGAGCATATCAGCTATGGAGAGGGGCTGGATACGCTCGGGTTGTTTACTTTGGAGCAGAGAAAGCTGAGGAATCAGTGATTCAGAAGGATAAGATTATAAGCGACACGGACAGGATGGATAGACAGCAACTGTTCCTTTTAGTCAGTGGGTCCAGAACAAAGGAGCACACTTTTAAAGTGAAGAGTTTGAGGTTCAGAGAGGATTTAAACATTTTTTTCACCTCGAGGGTGTTGGGTTCTGGGATTACTTTCTGAGAGGGGAATTATCATGGGTAACCTCACAATCGTTAAAAAGTACTTGGATAAGCAGTTGGAAGTGTCATATCATTCCAGGCTATGGGTCTGTGGTAGGAAAGCGGGACTAATATAGATCCTGCTGTACTTCTGTTTTCACAAAGTCTATGCTCCTGTGAATGAATGGTGTGGAAGGCCAATTATTGAGCAGTTTAAGCCAGGAATCGATGAGTTTCTGAAGAGTATATTCGCAAGGGTTATAAGAATAAACTATAATAACTTGTTGACAATCGGAGAAATATGAGAAAACAAGTGCAGTTTCCTTACAGTTTGAAACCAGAGAATGGAGAATGGGGAACAGGGAAATGGCAGAACTATGAAGCCACTACTTCAGTTCTCTCTTCACAGAACTTTCCAACAATACCAGGAAAATCACGTCTGGTGTGGGTAAACGATAGAGTACATGGAACATAGAACATAGTAAGGAAATGGTTTAGGAGAAATTATTGAGGCTGAAAGTAATGGCCATAGACAACACGAACATAGATTTATGAAATGGGAATTATGTTTGAGAAACAGACTGGGAGACAAATGAAAGAGAAGCAATGGATATAAAACATGTGGATTTTTAGAAAACTTTGGTAAAGCTCCAAGCCCAGTTTGCAAAATCAAACTACGGGACATCTGCGGGTGCGGGACATCTCCGACCTTTTTGAAAGGATGTTGGAGTGGGAGGGGGAGGATCCAGTTGTTGTGGTCCACGTTGGGACTAACAACATAGGCAAAGCTAGGGTGGAGGACCTGTTCGGGATGATCAAGCACTAGGAAGGAAATTGAAGTATAGGTCCTCAAAGGTCATAATCTCCAGTTTACTGCCCGAGCCACCTGTCAATTGGCATAGGGATAAGAAAATTAGGGAAGTAAACACGTGGCTAAGGGATTGGTGTGGAAAAGAGGGATTCCATTTCATGGGGCATTGACATCAGTTATAGAACCATTTGGACGGTCTCCACTTGAACCAATGTGGTACCAATGTTCTAGCAAAGAGGATAAATAGGGTGGTCAGTAGGACTTTAAACTTCTGAGTTTGGGGGGAAGGGAAAGTGAAAGCAACAGGGTTTATGGAGTTAAATGGAAAGATACGTAGAAGCATAGCATGCGTGCAGGTTGATTTAAGCTTGAAGCAGAGTAGGAATACAACAAAAAGGAAGGATAAATGAGGACATCTTATGACTTCCAATATCTCTAATGATGAAAAAGTTAGCATTAAGGCACTTTACCTGAATGCTCGTAGCATTCGTAAAATAGTAGATGAACTAATGACACAGATCATCGAGCATGATTATGATGTGGTAGGCATGACAGAGACGTGGTTGAAGGGGGTTCAGGACTGGCAGTTAAACATCCAAGGATTTACAACTTATCGAAAAGACAGGGAGGTGGGCAGAGGGGACGGGGTTGCCTTGTTAGTTAAGAACAAAATTAAATCTATGGCACTGAATGACATAGGGTCGGATGATGTGGGCTTTATGTGGGTGGAATTGAGGAACCACAAAGTCAAAAAAAAACATAATGGGACTTATGTACATACCTCCTCACAGTTGTCAGGACCAGGGTTGCAACATTTACCGGGAAATAGAGAATGCATATCAGAAAGGCAAGGTCACGGTGATCATGGGGGATTTCAACATGCAGGTGGACTTGGTAAATAATGTTGTCAGTGGATCCAAAGAAAGGGAATTCATGGAATGCTTACAGGATGACATTTTGGAACAGCTTGTCATGGAGCCCACAAGGGAGCAGGCTATTCTGGACCTAATGCTTTGCAATGAACCAGACTCTATAAAAGATCTTAAAGTAAGGGAACACTTAGGAAGTAGTGATCATAATATGGTAGAGTTTAGTCTGCAGTTTGAAAGAGAGAAGGCAAAATCGGATGTAATGGTGTTACAGTTAAATAAAGGTAATTATGAGGGCATGAGAGAGGAACTGACGAAAATCGACTGGAAGCAGAGCCTAGCGGGGAAGACAGTAGAGCAAAAATGGCAGGCGTTTTTGGGTATACTTGAGGACACAGTACAGAGGCTCATCCCCAAGAAAAGAAAGATTATCCGGGAAGGGATTAGATAGCCATGGCTGACTAAGGAAGTCAGGAAATGTATGAAAGAAAAAGAGAGATCCTGTAAAGTGGCCAAGAGCTTGGAAAATCAGAAGATTGGGAATGCTACAAAAACAAACGGAGGATAAAAAAGAGAGAAATAAGGAAGGAGAGGATCAAGTATGAAGGTTGGCTAGCCAGTAATCTTAAAATGATAGTAAAAATTTCTTTCAATGCCTAAGAAACAAACTACAGGCAAAAGTAGACAATGGGCCACTTCAAACTGATGCTGGAAGCCTAGTGATGGGAGATAAGGAAATAGCTGGAGAACTTAATAAGTACTTTGCATCAGTCTTCACACTGGAAGACATGAGTAATATCCCAACAATTAAAAGGAGTCAGAGGGCTGAGTTGAATATGGTTGCCTTAACAGGAGAGAAAGTGCTAAAATTGATAAATCTCCTGGCCCCGATGGGCTACATTCTGAGGGAGGTGGCTGAAGAAATACCAGAGGCATTGGTTGAGATCTTTCAAAAGTCGCTGTAGTCAGGCAAAAGTCCCAGATGATTGGAAGATCGCTGTTGTAACCCCTTTGTTCAAGAAAGGATCAAGACAGTAGATGGAAAATTATAGGCCAATTAGCCTAACCTCGGGTGTTGGTAAAATTCTAGAATCATCGTTAAGGATGAGGTTTCTAAATTATTGGAAAAGCAGGGTCGAATTAGAACAAGTCAACATGGATTTAGTAATGGCAGGTCGTGCCTGACAACCCTGCTAGAATTCTTTGAAGAGGTGACAAGTAGATAAGACCAGGGAAACCCAGTGGATGTGGTCTATCTAGACTTCCAAAAGGCTTTTGATAAGATGCCACACGGGAGGCTGCTGAGTAATGTGAGGGCCCATGGTGTTCGAGGTGAGCTACTGGCATGGATTGAGGATTGGCTATCTGACAGAAGGCATAGAGTTGGAATAAAATGTTCTTTTTTGGAATGGCAGCCAGTGACGAGCGGTGTCCCGCGGGGATCAGTGTTGGGGCCGCAGCTGTTCACGTTATATATTAATGATCTGGATGAAGGGACTGGGGGCATTCTAGCGAAGTTTGCCGATGATGCAAAGTTAGGTGGACAGGCAGGTAGTACTGAGGAACTGGGGAGGCTGCAGAAGGATCCAGACAGTTTGGGAGAGTGGTCCAGGAAATGGCTGATTAAATTCAATGTGAGCAAATGCGAGATCTTGCACTTTGGGGAAAAAAATACAAGCATGGACTCCTTTTTAAACGGAGAAAATTCATAAAGCCAAAGTACAGAGGGATCTGGGAGTGCTAGTCGAGGATTCTCTCAATGTAAACATGGAGGTTGAATCCGTGATTAAGAAAGCGAATGCAAAGTTGTCACTTATCTCAAAAGGGTTGGAATATAAAAGCACCATTGTGCTACTGAGACGTTATAAAGCTCTGGTTAGGCCACATTTGGAGTACTGTGTCCAGCTTTGGTCCCCACACCTCAGGAAGGACATACTGGCACTGGAGCACGTCCTGTGGAGATTCACACGTATGATCCCTGGAATGGTAGATCTAACATACGAGGAACGGCTGAGGATCCTGGGATTGTATTCATTGGAGTTTAGAAGTTTAAGGGAGATCTAATAGAAACTTACAAGATAATATATGGCTTAGAAAGGGTGGACGCTAGGAAATTGTTTCCGTTAGGCGTGGAGACTAGGACACGTGGGAACAACCTCAGAATGAGAGGGGGTCAATTCACAACAGAAATGCAGAGACATTTCTTCAGCCATAGAATGGCGGGCCTGTGGAATTCATTGCCGCTGAGTGTAGTGGAGGTTGGGACACTAAATGTCTGCAAGGCAGGGACTTATAAATTCTTGATGTCATAAGGAATTAAGGGCTGCGGGGAGAATGCGCGTAAGTGGCGTTGAAATGACCATCAGCCATGATTAAATGGCGGAGTGCACTCACTGGGCCGAATGGCCTTACTTTCACTTTTATTTCTTATGGTCTTATGGTCTAAATCTTAGTGGATTGGGGCTAATGTATGGACATGTTTCTAGAATGGGAAAGCAAGCAGGAAACAGTGAATTGAAATAAATAGACTCGTGAAGCAACAGCTTGACATTTTATGTAAGGTATGATTCTGTGAGTATGGCCATGTCCCAGACACCCCATCACCTTCTCCGTATATCTCCTGTCTCACCAGCAGGACAGACGCAGCAGACTTGGCGGCACAGTGGGATACAGTTGCAAGGGAATTGCTCTGGGAATCCTCAACAGTGACTCCGTATCCCATGAAGTCTCATGGCGTTAGTTTACACATGGGAAAGGAAACCTCCTGCTGATTACCATGTACCAGCTTCTCTCAACTGACGAATCAGTACTCCTCCATGTTGATCAACACTTGGAGGAAACACTGAGGAAAGCACAGACGCAAGATGTACTCTGGGTGGGGGATTTCAATGTTCACCACCAAGAGTATTGCAACTACATCGTTACTGATCGAACTGGCCGGGTCTCAAAGGATATAACTGCTAGAGTGGTTCTGCTGCAGATGGTGACGGAACTAACAAGAGGAAAATGTATATTTGACCACAGCCTTACTAATCTGCCAGTTGCAGAAGTAACTGTCCATGACAGTATCGGTAAGAGTGACCACCGCATAGTCATTGTGGAGACAAAGTCACACCTGCACATTGAGAATAACCTCCACCATTTTGGGTGGTACTATCATAGTGCTAAATAGGACAGACTTCGTACAGATCTCGCAGCTCAAGTCTGGGTATCCATAAGGTGTTGTGGGTCATCAATAGCAGCAGAATTGTACAGCCATACAACCTCATGGTCTGGCATATCCCCCTCACAACAATTACCATCAATCCAGAGGATCGGCGTTGGTTCAATGGATGTGCAGAATGGCAGGAGCAGCACCAGGCAAACCTGAAAATGAAGTGTCAGCCTGGTGAAGCCACCAAACAGGACTACTCGTGGGCCAAACAGCATAAGCAGTAAGTGATATACAGAGCTAAGTGATCCCTCAAGCAAAAGATCAGGTCTCAGCTCTGCAGTCCATCCACATCTAGTCGAGAAACGTTGGGGACAATTAAACAATTCACTGGAGGAAGATATTCCACAAATAACCCCTTCTTCCATGATGGAAGAGCCCAGCACTTCAGTGTATAAGATAAGGCTGATACATTCGCAACAATCTTCAGTCAGAAGTGCTGAGTGGATGATCCATCTCAGCCTCCTCCAGTGGTCCACAACAATTCAGTTACCAGTCATCAACCAATTCGATTCAGTCCACGCGATATCCAGAAACGGTTGGAGATACTGGACTCTCCATGGGGTCCATACTATGACAACATTCTGGCAATAGTACTGAAAACTTTTGCTCCATACCTTGTCACTCCCCTGTTTCAACACAGTTACAACAATGGCTTTTCCCGATTATGTGGAAAATTACCCCAAGTATCTCCTGTATATAAAAAGCAGATCAAATCTAATCTGGCCAATTGCCACCCCATCAGTCTTCTCTCGATCATCAGTAAAGTGGTGGAAGTAGTCAGTGCTTTTAGGCAGCACTTGCTCAGCAATACCCTGGTAAATGATGCCCAGGTTGGGCTCCCCCAGGGTCACTCAGCTCCTGACCTTATTACCTTGGTTCAAACATGGACAAAGGAGCTGAATTCCAGAGGTGGGCTGAGAGTGACAGCCCTTTAAAATAAGCTGCCTCCGAACAAGTATGGTATCAAGGGGCTTTAGCAAAACAAGAATCAATGTGTATCGGGGCAAACCCCCTTCTGGCTTCAAAAAAAGCAGTGGCCTCGTCTGAAAACTTCTTCAGCGTTGCTTCATCAATGACCTTCCCTCTATTTTAAGGTCAGAAATGGGGATTTTCATCAATGATTGTACAATATTCTGCAAAATCTGTAGATGCTCAGATACTGAAGCAGTCTATATCCAAATGAAACAAGATCTGGACAGTATCCAGGCTGACAAGTGGCAAGTAATGTTCAGCCCACACGAATGACAGACCGTGACCATCACCAATAAAATACAATCTAACCTGCCCCTTGGCATTCAATGGTGTTACTATCACTGAATCCCCCAGTATCAAATTCCTGATGGGTAATCATTGCTCAGAAACTCACTCGTCTCGCCACATGAACACTGTAACTATAAGAGCAAATCCGAAGCTAGGAATGCTGCGGCGAGTAACTCACATCCTGACTTCCAAATGTCTGTCCATCATCTACAATGCATAAGTCAGAAGTGCGATAGAAGACTCCCAATTTGCCTGGATGAGTGCAGCCCCAACAACACTCCAGAAGCTTTATACCATCCAAGACAAAGCAGCCAGTTTGACTGGCCCTTCATTCACAATGCTCCACCATCAACGCACAGCAGCAGCAGTGCTTTACTATCTACATGCTGCAATGAAATGATTCACCAAAGATCCTCAGAAACCACCTTCCCAACTCACGACCACGTCTATTTAGAAGGACAAGGGCTGCATATGTATGGTAAAACAATCATCCTTATGTTCCCCTCCAAGCCATTCACCATCCTAACTTGGAAATATATCACTGCTCGTTCACAGTCGCTGGGTCAGAATCCTGGGATTCTCTCCCTAATGGCATTGCAGGTCAAACACAGGAGGTGGACTGCAGTGTTCAACAGGGCAGCTCACCACCACCTTCTCAAGGGCAACTAGGGACAGGCATTAAATGCTGGCCCAGCCAATGACACCAAGATTGACGAAATACAGAAATAGAAATTAACAGAGGACAGTTGCTGAGGTATCACAGGGATTGTGCTTGGGGCCCAGCTGTCCACAATGCCCATTAAACATGTGGTTGCTGGAATCAGATACAACACATCTCAGCCTGCTGACAGCACTAATGGATGTGGGATTGTGAGTGGGTGAGGAGGTTGTAAAAATGCACCAAGAAGACTGAGACAAGTAGAGTGAATGGGTAAATACGTGACAGATGGAGAACAATGTGGATAGAGGTGACAGTGTGCCCGTTGGTGGAAACGATAAATTGGCAGCCTACCATTTGTAAAAGGATTGGTTGAAACATGTTGATTTACAAAGGGACGTATGTTCCTTTTTGTTGTTTCCTTCTGCATAAACCTCTGAGGCCCATGCAGCACAGTGAGTCCTGCAACCAGAAGTCAATACTGGGCATGGCAATGGCACGCTGAACAGTGTACACTGATCCACCAAGTCGTTAGGTGTAACATCGAAAAGGATCTGTATCTCCTTGTACACCAGTCGCTGAAAGCAATATTGCAGAACCAGAAAACAAGGAGGAAGATAAATAATGTGTTGACTTGCAATAATTGTGTCTTACTGCAGCTATACAAGGCCTTGATGAGACATTATCAGGAACATTGTGCAGCATTATGTGCAGTTTTGTTCTCCTCACCTAATAAAGGGCAACACTGACATTGAGGGAGTGCAGTGAAGGATGACCAGACTGATCTCTGGGATGACAGGCTTGTTGTGGGAGCAGTGTTTGAGGTGACTGGGCCAATATTCAATGGGGTTTAGGTAAATGGGTGGAGATCTTAGTGAAATATGCATAACTCTGACAGGATGAGACAGACTGGAAGCTGAGATGATTATTCCCCAGTCTGGGATGTCTAAAACAAGGGATAAACAGTATTAGGTACAGGCAGGTCACACAGCATTGAGATGAGAATACTCACTGACTGGTGAACCTGGGGAATTCGCTCGCATCTGGAAACCAAGACACTGATTATAAGGATTTAGAGACAGTAAAGGAATGTTGGGAGAGCAGGAGTACGGTGTGGAAATGAAGGGCCAACCATCATTACATTGAATTGGGTAGCAAACTCGGTGGACCAAACGTACTATTGCACTTCCTATTTTATAACTTCCCAAGGTTACTCACATTAACGAATATGTACATCATGTGGGGTAAGTGCGTTGAGGAGATATTTTCCATGAACTAGAATGGGGGAGGCTCATTGTGCTGTATGTCCTACTCCTTTCCCTCTGTTTCTGTGCAGCCTTTGGGAAAACTCGGAAAATGTTGTCACAAGCTCTCTTATATTAGGAAGGAGGTCTCTGCAGAGTCGACAGGACTGTGTTCCCATTCCCTTTTCTGATACTGAGGCCGGATGTTCTATCCGGTTTCATCCTTTCAGACCTCAGAGTAGTTTGATATCAGTGAGTGACTTGATTGGCCGTTTCAGAGACCACTGAAATGTTTATCATATGTCAGGGTCTTTGGAGTCACTTTTAGGCCAGCCCAGGAAATCACCGGAGATTCACTTCCAAAAAATACATTGGAGAAGGAAATTCTGTTTACAATCCATATTGGCTTCAAGGTCACTGTTACTGACACCCGACTTTAGATCTCGATATTTTATGAATTGTTTTTAATTTCCACCCGCTGCCAGAGGATTATCCTGGTCTAGATTAGTAATCCAGTGACATATCCACAGCAGCACCATCTCCACATGGGGACCTATGGGAAACCACACTGCGCAGGATATTTCTGTGCTGCTTGACAGCTCTGTCAAAAAGAACTCCTACCCAATTTTACGGTCGTGATGGGACTGAGGGGGTGATAATTGGTCAGATTGTAATTATTCCCATTTTAGGGGACTGGACATAGCTGAGTAATTTTCCTCATTACCAGGGAGATGTCAGAGTTGGAGCTGGAATGAAACAGTTCCCCAGGGACACGGCTTGTTGTGCAGCACAAGTCTTCAGTACCATTGCAGGAATGTGGTCAGAGCCCATTGCCTGTGTCATATCTACTGTGTTCAGGTGTTTCTTCATCTCACATGCAGCAAATCGAATTAGTTGAAGACTAATCTGTGATTCTGTGGGCATCATGATGAGGGTGAGGTGTATCATCGACTCAACACTTCTGGCAGAGGATGGTGCAGATAAAACATCCTTCTCTTTTACACTGATGTGCAGGTCTGTTCCATTATTTAGGATGGGGATGTTTGTGGAGCCCTCTCCTCCAGTCATTTGTTTAATCGTCCATCACCATTTATAACTGAATGTGGCAGGACTGCAGGGCTTCGTTCAGATCTGTTGGTCAAGTCCAGTAGCTTTAATGAGTTAGCATCAGGTTAAGGTTCGTGTGATTCTGACTCTGACATGTTCCCCCACACTCGTCACTGAGCCATAGATGGTGTTGATTGTAATGACAGACTGAGGTGTTATCCTGGATAAACGTTACAGGTTGTTTTTGGATGCTGTTCTGCTCCCTCTGCTGTGGTCTAAAGCACTACGTGAATACGCAGTTTGGAGCTGCAATATCTGCAATGCAATTCTGCTGTCTGGTCCCCAATTCTCACTGAGACACATTCACCCATCAGCCCTGGTTTCTGATGTGGTAATACTTCAATTTCAAACTCTCATTCTGCTTAGGGTCTGTCTCCCCGGGTCTTGCTCCCAATCTGACACATTCCGCAAAAGCATTTAACTGATCTTAATTCAAATGTTTAATTCACCTGAATCTTTTTCCTTGAGAAATACAATCTTCTGTGTTTAAAGTGATCATCTTTCCTCTGTTTCTTTCCCTGACCATGATTAAGAGCTCTGTAGTGTCAGTGATACCAGAGTTATGTAGTTTCAGAGCCAATGAATTCTCTGGATTCCCAATCATCTTCACCACATTGTATATTTTCTCTTTTGGTTTGATGCCTTATCACTCATGGCTGCCTTGTCCTCCCATGAGTATGTTTCATGTTCTTGGGGTTGCATTTCTTGTATTATCTTCCAAATTATCCCCAGAACCTCCTTCCATTGCTGCTCCATCGTCTTTCCTGCTCAGCTCCCCTTCCAATTAACTCTGGACAGCTCCTCCTGCATGTCTTTGTAGTTACATTGCTCAATTATAATCACATTACATCTTGAAGAGATGTAAACTAAAAGTAGGAACTTTGAGAGATGGGACACGAGGAATAATTGGTGGAATTCTAAACCAGTTACAAAGGCAGAACGAGAGAGAGAGAATATAGATATGGAGATATGGAAAATGAGAAAACCACATTCTCGAAAGAAGCAGATGAACATTCTCCAATATTTTGGCAATGCCTGTGTGCTGTGGTCCTTTCTACAGTGCACGTACAACAGAGTAATATGTTCAAATGCTAAATCTGATGCCTGAATATTTGTTACCAATGATATGACAGACACTAGCTTTGGAAAGAACCCAGCAGGCCAACATATTGAAATAAGTTGGGACACCAGAATCAAGAATTTGGAGCACACATCCTGTAAGAATGAGAAATTAGAGTTGGGAATCCCAGAAAAAGAGGGAACGTTGAGAGGATCAAATACTGTTTTAATATTTTATCAATTTTATACATCATTTGTGACTTATCTGCACACACACATTGATTAAACAGTATATATACAATCTTTTTTCCACCATTGAAACTGTCCTGTTGTCGTGTTACGAGGATACATGAACACCAACTAGTCACCAAAAGACATGACGCACTATCACAATGTTCCATACATACAGACAAAGAAGGGCACCACATTGACTGGGACAAAGCACACACACAAACTAAGACACGCAAGGACCTTCTTAGAGGAATGGGATTCTAACCAGAAGTCCATCAAAAAACTCATCAATTTAGATTCTGTCTACATTCTATTGTTAAAATAACCGGAAATGAAATCACCCAATTTAAGAAACATAGTCATGGTGACGAAACTTCTGAAAACATACCTTCAAGCTCAGTGAGCTAACTTTCATACATATAAATTGTTTTTTTTTTGTTTATTAGTGGAATTTAGGAGTTCTCTGTCGCTCACGTTTTGACAAATTATGATGTGAGGTGAGCTTTTCTGGGTATGTGGTTTTAATTAACAGAGGGGTTTGACATTGATGTTATACAGTTTGGGGCCTTGCCATATGGCATTTGGACAGACTTGAACAGATCTGTGATACAACAACTCCCAGCAAATTCCAACTCATTGCAATTAGTGACTTTGAGCTTCAAATGAAACCATTGGGAAAAGTCGTTTAATTTTGTTATTTGTGGTTGGTTAAATGAAAAGCGAGGGAAATGGCTTTTAACATTACTGAAGAGGTTCCCAAATTTTCCAGGGAAATTTAGAAAGACAGAAGGAGGACATTTTTTAGAATGAGCAAATAGGTTGGAGTGTGGTTTAACCTGGGAGAAAAGGAAAGCTGAAATTGTAATGGAGTTGGTCAAGCACTTTGATGTATCAGAGAAATAGGCAACTGCAGTAGAGTTATAAAAACTTAAATTGCAAATGTGGCAACTGGAGTTAGAAGATAAGTAAAGGGGCGGAAACAGAGAGACGAAAGAGAAAGAGAAGAGAAAGAAAGAGGGGAATTGAAATTCAGAAGTTGGGAATTAGGTAAGAAAGTTAAATTAACAGGATGGAGATGAAGGGAGATCGTAGGGATGTATACAACTAGGTTAGTAACTTGCCATATTTCGGTGAGAAAAATGTTAAAACCTTTTTTTTATTTCATTTGAAAAAATGAGACGGCAGTGAACTTGTGGGTAATGCTAGTTCAGACTAATCTGGTGGGCACAGCTAGTGAGGTACGTGCAGCGCTGTCAGACGAGGGATCCAGACATTATCAAGATGTCAAGTTGGCTATTTTGATTCGTTATGAATTGGTTCTAGAAGCATATAGACAGAAATTCGGAAAAATAGAGACGGAACCAGATCAGACTTATATTGAGTTTGAAAGAATTAACCTCAGTCATTTTGATAGGTGGGTTATGGCCTTAAAAATGGATAAGACCTGTGAAGCTTGAAGGAAGATTAATCAGCTGGAGAAGTTAAAAGACTCACTTCCAGAGATAGGAAAAATTCGTGTGAATGAATAGAAAGTTCAAGAAGTGAAAAGTGCGGCAGAAATGGCAGGTAGATATGCATTGTGGCATGTGATGAAATTTAGCTTCTGGCAGGAATTTCCTCCTGTGGGGAATAGAAATTGGGAGAAGGGAAGATCACACATTACAAAGAGAACAGTAGCTCACAATAGTTTACCACAGGTGAAGAAAGAAGCCCAAGGGGGTTGAAAGGTGGTGAAAGGCCTCAGGTGCTCTCACTATAAGGGAGTGGAACACATAATATTACAGTGCTGATGGTTTAAGAAGGGCACAGGGAAAAAGTTGTTATCACTGCAGTAAGCTGGGACACACTGTGCTGGGCGTTAAAAGAAGAGACTTTGGGGAAAGATGTGGTAGAAGAGGCTAAGCCAGTGGCATTAGTGAAACTGGTAAAGGAAACCCCAAGTGCAGCCGAGGAGCTGCAGGACATTGCACAGCCTCGGCAAGGGCTGGGTATAGAGGCAGTGCCTGATTTCTCTAAAGAATTCAGCTCTGCAGATAAAGTTTACTCAGAAAGAACAGGGAAAGAAGGATAAGAAATTATAATTTTGTGAGATAAGGGATCTGCTCACTCTCTATTAGTTGGGAAGTGAGGCACCAGAAAAGCACAACAGATCAGGCAGCGTCCGAACAGCAGGACAATCGAATATCAGGCAGAAACCCATCGTCTGGAACGTGGTGGGGTGACAAGGGGGCTGGAAGATGAATGCAAGAGTAGTAGCTGAGCTGGTGGGAGGGTCACTGGGAAGGCAATAAGATGATGTAGGTAGGAGTGATAGTGATATGTTGGAGGGGAAGGTGGAGTCGATAGGTGGACAGGAAGATGGCCTGTTAGGGCAGTTCAAGAGGGCGGTGCTAGGTTGACCGGTTGGATGTGGGAGAGGTTGGTGGAGGGGAGATTTGGAATTTGATGAATTCAACGTTGATGCTGTACAGGTTGAGGGTTCCAGCTGTCCTAACACCGATAGGTGTCCTATCACTCCCCTCTCCGACATATCACCATCACACCCCATCTGCATCTACCAATCGCCTTCCAAGCTCCCTTTCACCCAGCTCCACCCCCACCCACCCATTTATTTTTCAACTTCCTTCCCCCTCCCTTACGCCCCACTTTCCTGCTGAAGGACGTATGCCAGAAACGTCAACGCTCCTGCCCCTTGGATGCTGCCGACATGCTGTGCTTTTCCAGCCCCACACTTTTCAACTCTCATCTCCAGCATCTGCCGCCCTCACTTTCTCTCACCCTCTAATAGTACGAGATGAAATTTTTTGTCACTCTTTCTGACATGTAAATCAAGAGCGTGATAACTTGTGAAATGGGGGCAGAAATTAAGCATTCACTTGTGTAACATCAGGTTGGAGTGCCAAATCAAGATTGGGAAAGTAACAGTGACAGTGAGTAACAGAGTGTCTGTTCTAGGAATAGAATTTGTTCTTGGGAACGATTTAGCAGGAGGCGAGGTGGGGGAGGCACCCCTTGTGGTGGAGAAGCCAAAGGAAGATGAGGGAATTGGTGAGTTAAAAGAAAATTACTCAGGATTTTTTCCAGACTGTGTAGTAACAAGATCCCACTGTCATAAGTTACAGCAGGAAGGAAAAACGAACGAAAAAGACAAATGAGTTGATGCACAGTGAACTGACACCCTGTTTGATGTGACGGTGCAGGAAAAACCTGAACAGGCAGAGGTGTTCCGTCCTTAATGGCTAAGGGACGTACAACAGAGATAGATACACACACATACACATGCACGCACAGAGAAAATGAATCAGAATATATTGTTGAACGTTATTAACTTAAAGATAAAATCATAAAATTAAAATGGAGACCCCGATAGGTTACTTATTGAACAAGAATGATTATGTTCCACATTGGCCTGACAATATTTTAATGTGTAAATGAAAAACAAATTGTCGGAGATAGTTATGGACAACAACAAATCTCTCGCATTTTTTTGGAATATTTAAAGACCGGAATATGAGACTATTTCATTAGAGTCTTACCTTACCGACTTTAAACTTACAAAATGTACATACTGTGGCTCCTATAATGTGATAGCAGATGTGTTTTCGTGGATTTAAAGGAAAAAGTGTAGATAAGATTTGACTTCTTCCAGTGTTGTATTGGTGTACAGAATTAATATGAATGATATAACTGAAATTAATACTTTGGTATTTCATAAAAATGGGATTAAGAATTAGAGGAAAACAAATGTAGCCACCTTTTCATTCTGCTAGTTCATTTTATTTTCTGAAGCGGGGAGATGTTATGAAGACAAAAACATGTATGGACACTTTAAGACCGATCGGGTTTTGCTGAATAGAAATTAAAGCCACAGATGCCAGCTGAAGGTCACACTGTTCCACATGTCACCATTAGCTGAGAAATGGATTCCTGAGTTTTGGTTGCTGTTTTGACAGCCATTCAAATGTAACCAAAGAGTTTAAATAACGCTCAGGACACCAGAAGCCAACAGAATGTGAATATTATTGTTTGTACACCTGGACAGCAATCAAATTATGAGAATTATTATATTATGGGGAGTTTATAAACCCAGAATTTTGAACACTGGAGGGAGAGCTGCTGCCATCCAACAGTAGAGCAACTGCTGTAGAGCAGGAGTGCTAACTGGCCATCTCAAACGCTCTCTATCAAAGACACATGTTCATGCAAACCTCTTTGCAATAAAAAAAATTGCAGCAGCTGAAAGAGTGAAGACAGCGGGGAAGATAGAGACTGTATAGTCTTGAGATTGTAATGTTTAATATGTAGGTTGTTGGAATAGCATATTTTTTACAGAGTTGGAGTAAGATAGTAAGTAGCTAAGAAAAGAGGGGCTTGTATTTGTGAATAGCTGTTGTTTAGTGTTCACTAATAAAGTTAAGAAAAAAACTTGTTAATCTTTGTTTAAATAGTGGAATGTAGGAGATCTGTGTCACTCATATTTTAACAGATTACGAGGTGAAGCGAGCTTTTCTGTGTGATTGGTTTTAATTAACAAAAGGGTTCGACTCCACCTTGTAAATGTCCATCCACGCTAAACCCATTTCCCTGCAGTTGGCCCCTATCCTTCTAATCCTTTCCTATCCACATATTTATCCAAATGCTTTTGAAATGTTGTTAATGTACCATCTCAGCCACATCTGGCGGCAGTTCATTCACGTACCAGCCTCTGAGTAAAGAAGTGGCCTCTCAGGTTCCCTTTTATTCCTTCTCCTTTAACCTTAAACTGATCCTCTCGCATCCTCGATTCTCTACACCTTGGAAAAGACTGAGACCATTAACCCCATCTATGACCCTCATGATTTTATACAGCTCTATAACGACTCCCTCAGTCTCTTACACGCTAAAGAAAATGTCCTAACTTGTCCAAACTCTCCCTATAACTCAGACCATTGGGTCCTGGCACCATCTTTGTACACTTCTTCTGCACTCTTTCTAAGTTAATGACATCCTCCCTATAACAAGGTGACATAACTGAACACAATACTCCAAGTGCGGCCTTACCAAAGCCCTGTGTAACTGCAGCATAAATTCCCATCTTCTATACACAATATCCTGCCTGATGAAGGCCAGTGTGCCAAATGCCTTCTTCACTGCCCTGTCTACCTGTGACTCCACTCTCAGGGAACCGTGCACCTGAGCATGAAGGTCTCTCTGCTCACTGCACCCCTCAAGGCTCTTTCATTCATCATGAAACTCCTACATTGATTTGAATTTCCAAAATGGAAGACCTCAAGCTTCTATACTAAATTCCATTTCTCAGCCCATTTAAGGTCCTGCTGCAATTTCTGATAATAATCCTCACTGATCATGCTCCCACTTACTTTAGTATCATCTGCAAACTTATTACTCATATCTTGTACATTCTCAACCAAATCATAGATACCAAACAGCAATGGACCAAGCCTCCAGTCTGACAAACATCCTTCCACTAAACCCTCTGCTTCCTACCATCAAGCCAACTGTGTATCCAATTGGACAGTTCCCACGCATTGTACGTGTTATAATCTTCCTGAGCAGCCTGCCATGTGGAAACTTATCAAACTTCATCAAACGTCCTGGTAACTTCATCAAAGGACTCTAAGAAATTTGGGAAGCATGATCTCCCACTCACGTCTATGCTGACTGCTACGAATCAAACCCTGTGTAAGTAATGGGTGCAGTCAATGGTATGCTGTCATTCATTGTAAGATGATTCGAGTCCATAAGTAAAGCCATCTTCCAGCTGTTGTAGAACCTTGCTGCGACAGCATTTGGGTCACTCTGTACAGGTTTGATGTCCTTTGTAAGGAATGAGTTTAGAGTGAATAAGCTGAGTGTTTAATCTGTAGAGTGTGAGAGACGAAGAAATGGTGAAGCTGAAACACGAGGAGTGGCAGGGGTCTCTTATTTCCAAAACAGACATTGACAGGGAGAGAAATCCCATACTTTACCCAGGATTGATTGGTTTGATTTATTGCCACGTGTACCTCAGTACAGGGAAACACTTCATTTATGAGCAGTGGAGGCAGGTCATAGTAACCATGGCCAGGCAGATCATAGGGTGGAAATAGACTTGGACAGAGTAAGGCATACAGGTTACACTGAACAGGACGTGCACTAGACAAGATCAACATGAACAAGATCAGCATTATTTGAACTTAGAGAGTTCATTCATCAGTCTAACGTGACTTTCCTAATAGTTTATATGCCTACATTAACTCTCCACATGTTATTGTGCAGTCGGTGTGTGAACCCGTACTGAGCATCAGGTTGTCCACAATCCCCATGGGCAGCCATAATCCCTACCATCTGAAACAGGTAGCCATTCCCACAAGCTTCCACCCTACACAGAGAACACGAGGCTGTCTTCTCGGAGATGGAAGGTGCCTTCTTGTGACTTCACACAAGACATATGGCTTCCCTCCTCACCGCGAAAAAACCACGTTAAAGTCCCACGTGTGTATCATGACAGACGGAGCTACGAGGAACAACGTGGAGCAGTCTGTCTGTGCAGCCTCTGCTCCACTTGGTCACCATGTTAGAGCATCAGTTAGGAGACAGTGAGGACTGTTGATGCTGGAGATCAGAGTAGACAGTGGTTTGCTGGAAAAGCACAGCAGGAGAATCGATGTTTCGAGCATAAGCCATTCATCAGGAATCAGCATCAATTACCTCATTCTGCCCCTGTGTAAGTGCATTGAGGTGGGAATGGTCTCCTACTGTTCCTGTGTAAGTGACTCAAGGGACTGACTGGCTTCTTCCTCGTCCGATTGGACAGGGCCAAGGGCCTGATTGGGTTACCCCTGGTTCCTGTATGACAGCTCGATGTGCTGACTAGTGTGATGATGCTGTAGCTTTAAGAGGTTATTTTGTTCTGGTTTCTTTTAAGAGAGAGATTGAATGACCGTCACCAAGCTGGCTAGTTAGGACCACTTGAGTAAACAACTAGTGAGGCCTTAGGCTTATTTTAATGCAGATGGAATGGGTATGGTCAGCTCTCACAGATTAGGATTTCTGGGTTTTGGTTTCTCAGTAACATCAGAAATTTTTGGGGTCTCCACCGAGTTGAAAACTTTAGTGAATGTCTCCTGGCAGCTATTCTCTATGAATTTTCTCTTGGTGCTGTTTTTAAATACTGAATTGGAGAAATATTTGTGTCATTCAGTGTCTGAATATTCCTTTTTGCCAAGGGCTGTGTTCATGTGATTTTCGGAACAGTTCATTAGTAATAGTTCCTAGATCTATTATTCTGTTAACTTGTCCAATAAAATTACGTTATTCTAAATTCTTCTTTCTTTGGTTTTATTTCATCTATCGTGTTTAAGTAAATGATGTTATGCTTCACACCGAGTTGTTTGACCAGCCACATTGTATCTGGAACAGACACTTTACATTTTCTTTAAAATCAGATAACATTAGAGTCTAGGCTACCGCCTTCAAATATTGTCGAGGGGCTCTGGTGTGGTCCATCACACTAGTCACTCTCTCTCTTCCTGAGTAATATGTGGGAGGCACTGAATGGGCTGTCCCTGTTCTTCTCCAATAGTGTCAATGGGCTGAACGACTTCCTCATATTCCTGTGAAACCAGTGTGAGGTGCGGAATTAACTCTTGTTTTACTGTGGCAATGTGCAGTGTCAGACAGTCCTTTATATGCATGTTACGGACTCTTTAAAAGCACAATCCTCAATGGAGTCCATGTCTTGCTGCACATGGACACAGTCCAGTTCAGAAGCTGACAGGGACGTCAAATTATTCTGAATATTGTGGAATCCTCAGTGACCATCGCCACTTCGGATCTTATGGTGGGGAGGGTGAGATTGGGGAGACATTGATGAAGCAGCTGAAGATGTTTGTGAAGAGGAAGCTACTCTGAGGATCTCCCACGGAGGTGACCCACGACTGCGATGATGAACATCTTCCTTTTTGCCATGTTTGACTCCAAACACTGGACAGTTTTCTCTGATTCCCATTAAGTTCAGATTTGTGAAGCTCCTTGATATCAACAGAAGACTTGATATCAGGGTCTGTCATTTTTACCTGACCCCTTGTGTCAACCTCTTTTGTTCATATCAATAGGCCATGATATAGGAGCAGCAAGGGTTTTCTTCAAACAGGTGGTATTGAATGTCAGGAGTTTTCGGGGAGCTAGATGACAAAGTATTTAAAGAGGAGGTAGATGGATATTGACCTGTCAGAGAGTTGAGGGCGATGAAGAATTGGGTATGAAAGAGGATTTGAGACCAAGAGCAGATCAGCCATGATCTTAGTGAAGGGCAAGGCAGGTTTGGGGGGTGAATGACCTGCCCCTGTGTCTGATGTTCTCACATTCTGTTATTAGAAAGTTAGTGGGTGTTATTTTCATGAATGTTCTGTTATTGAATGTTGCCGTCTGAGAGACTAGAGGATTTTGTGAGTCATCGCTGGGTGAGGTATGGGGGCTGTATTCATAATGAATTTGGGTCTGCAACATGACCCACAAATGGAGCAGAAGTTTCAGAGAGGGGAAACTCTGTGAAGAGAGATGAGGGGCCTCTTTCATACCCAGCCTGGGTTTTACAATTACATTTCTCAGCACTGCTGTCTCACAGCGCCTGAGACCCGGGTTCAATTCCCGACTCAGGTGGCTGACTGTGTGGAGTTTGCACGTTCTCCCCGTGTCTGCTCCGGTTTCCTCCCACAGTCCAAAGATGTGCGTGTCAGGTGAATTGGCTATGCTAAATTGTTCGTAGTGTTTGGTAAGGGGTAAATGTAGGAGTATGGGTTTGTTGCGCTTCGGCGGGTCGGTGTGGA
Source organism: Hemiscyllium ocellatum (assembly GCF_020745735.1). NCBI lineage: Eukaryota > Metazoa > Chordata > Chondrichthyes > Orectolobiformes > Hemiscylliidae > Hemiscyllium > Hemiscyllium ocellatum. Next base: position 1,029,886 of record NW_026867893.1, read on the forward strand.
CTTGTTGGGCCGAAGGGCCTTTTTCCACACTGAAAGTAATGTAAAACAAAAATCACCTCAAAGAGTGTGGGACAGTCCTGAAGGGCCGAATGATCTCCTCTGTTTCTGAGCACCAGGTTATAGAAGTAAGTAGCCTCTAAATGCTCCTGCCTAACAGGTTTAATGGCCTGAATGGAACACAGAAACATGGGATTGAGGGACGGGAGTGAGGCATTAGACACTTTGAGCCTTCTCCACCAGGCACTAAGATTGTGGCTGATCAGGTTGTGGTCTCAGCCCCACTTTCCTGTCTGCGTCCCATGATCCATGACTCACTTCTCTGTCAAATATTTACCAAACGCAACTTTCAATCAATGTGAACATAGATGCACGATAAACTTCCAGTGAAGAGGATTCGGATTTGAAAGGTACTTTCAGAATTTTTTGTCATCCCCGTTATAGAATCAGAGTCATGCAGAATAGAAACAGACCCGTTAGTCCAATCTGTTCACTCCGATCAGATATCAAATCTGAACTAGTCCCATTTGCCAGCATTTGGCCAATATCCCTCCTCTTTCATATACTTTCGAAATGTGCGATTGTAACCGCCTTCACCACTTCCTCTGACAGCACTTTATGTACACACATCACTCTCTGTGTGAAACATTTAACTTCAGGTCCCTTAGAAATCATCCGACCTCTCCCCTTCAACCTATGCTCTCCTGTTCTGGGCTCCCTTAACCTGGGGAACAGAACAAGGGTGTTCAGAATAACACTTCAGGGGGAAACACCTCAAACTAATCAACCTCTCCCTGAAGCTCAAACCTCCAGTCATGGAACATCTGTGTAAGTCATTTCTACAGAAAACCGAATTGTACACAGTATTCTTAAAGTGGCCTCACCAACATCCTGTACAGATACAACATACCACCACAACTTCTATACTCAATGCTCTGACTGATTAAGGCAAATTTAGAAAATGTACCGCATTGTCTGCATTTGACTCCACTTTAAAGGAACAATGTACCTGCAGCCCTATGTGCATTTGTTTCACAACACACACCAGGCCCTTACCATTAAATGTCTAATTTCTGCCCTGATTTGCCTTTCCAAAATGCAAAACCTCGTATTTATCTAAATTAAACTTCATCTGTCAGCCCTTGCCTCTTTGTCCCATCTAATTGTGGTCTTGTTGTACTGTGAGATAATCTACTACACCACCTTTCTGATGTCGTCTGTAAACTTTATCTATGTTCTCAAAATTCACATCTAAATCCTTGACATAAATGATGAAATGCAGTGAACTCAGTCCTGATTCATACAGCACACTGCTGCTCACAACCCTCCAGTCTGAAAAATATCCCTCTTCCTTCAAGCCAATTGTGACGAGCTTCTTCGGTATCCCATGTGACCAATCGGAATATTATGAACACCTTGCTGAGATCTATATTGACAATGTACCAAACTGCCTTCATCAATCTTCTGTATCAACTCTTCATAAAACTCAATTAAATTAATGAGACATGATTTCCCATGCAGAAAGCCATGTTGTCTACCCCGATCAGTCCTTGCCTTCCCAAACTTAAGTAAATCCTGTCCCTCAGAATCCCCTCCAACAACTCACCCACCACTGACATCAGGCTCACCGGTCTATAGTTCCCTAGCTTTTTGGGTCACTGTTTCCTTTCTAGCCCCACTCCTCCACTGCTCACAACAAATGTTAAATGTAACCAGGTTGGTGATATGGCCGATGATATCGGTCTCAGACAGGGTCAGGGTCAGTTTTAGCAACAAGTCAGGCTAGTTTCTTTAATCTGCTCAAATAGCACGATTGTGACCCAGAGCAATGTTACTAAAACTATGATGGAATGATGAATGGCAAAATGGTTATTGCAAATAAAGATCGATATTTTCCATTCCAAAAACACTGACACACACACACACACACACACACACACACACACACACACACACACACACACACACACACAACCTTGTCAATATATTAGTGTAACTAATGACAAAAGGAAAAATTGAGAGATTATCCAAAATATTATTCTGCTTCTGAAGATATTCTACTCACACAGCTGATTGCAATGGGATTTTATCCTGGGACAGTTAGATTTGGCTGAATTCCCTTTACATTAGGCTGGCAGGAGGTTCCAGGTTAGCGCTGTGGCTCAGCAGTTCGTACTGTTGCCTCAAACCATCAAGGACATGAGTTCAATTCCAGCCTCGGGCGACTATCTGCGTGGAGTTTGCATCTTCTCCCCTTGTCTGCGTGAGCTTCTGATGGGTGGTCCCGTTTCCTCCCACAGCCCAAAGCTGTATAATTCAAGTGGATTGTTCAAATAGTCCATAGTGTTCAGCGATTTCTACTTTAGGTGCACTAGTCAGTGGTAACTGTAAGGACATGGGAAGGTTACACTTTGGAGGGTTAGTATGGACTTGTTGGGCCGAAGGGCTTGTTTCCACACTGCAGGGATTCTATAAAAATAAGAATGGTAACGATAACAGTAGAGTTTTATTTTAGCTCGTACACGTTACTGTGATGGGGAATAATGAAGGAGAGAGAGTGCAATAGGCCGTTTCTTCTCAGGCAGATGACATTTTCTCCCTCTCTGAGTTGAATCACACAATAATGTCATTCTCTCCCAAACTGGAACATGTCAGGTCTCCTTGTACATTGTCCAAACTATGTCTCCATCACATTTCATGTTCCATGTCGGTGCATCATTGCTGCTGTCATACACAGAGCCATACCCTGAGCAGAAAATTGTCTTGGTCGATTTGAAGATATGTTTATATGTCCCTGCGTCATTAAAAAATAAAGTGTTTAATGTATTCAGAATACATAGAACATAGAACAGTCCAGCACAGAACAGGCCCTTCAGCCCACGATGTTGTGCCGACCATTGATCCTCATGGATGTACCCTTAAATTTCTGTGACCTTATGCATATCCAGCAGTCTCTTAAATGTCCCCAATGACCTTGCTTCCACAACAGCTGCTGGCAACGCATTCCATGCTCTCACAACTCTCTGTGCAAAGAATCCGCCTCTGATATCCCCTCTATACTTTCCTCCAACAGCTTAAAACTATGACCCTTCGTGTTAGCCATTTCTGCCCTGGGAAATAGCCTCTGGCTATCAACTCTATCTATGCCTCTCATAATCTTGAATACCGCAATTAGGTTCCCTCTCCTCCTCGTTTTCTCCAATGAAAAAAGTCCGAGATCAGTCAACCTCTCTTCATAAGATAAGCCCTCCAGTCCAGGCAACATCCTGGTAAACCTCCTCTGAACCCTCTCCAAAGCATCCACATCTTTCCTATAATAGGGTGACCAGATCTGGACGCTGTATTCCAAGTGCGTTCGAACCAAAGTTTTATAGAGCTGTAACAAGATCTCACAACTTTTAAACTCAATCACCCTGTTAATGAAAGCCAAAACACCATATGCTTTCTTAACAAACCTGTCCACTTGGGTGGCAATTTTAAGGGATCTATGTACCTGCACACCAAGATCTCTCTGTTCCTTCACACTGCCAGGAATTGTGGGCGGCACGGTGGCACAGTGGTTAGCACTGCTGCCTCACAGCGCCAGAGACCAGGGTTCAATTGCTGCCTCAGAGTAGAGGTTGCACGTTCTCCCCGTGTCTGGGTTGGTTTCCTTCGGGTGCTCTGGCTTCCTCCCACAGTCGAAAGATGTGTGAGTCAGGTGAATTGATGATGCTAAATTGCCCGTAGTGTGAGATAAGGGGAAATGTAGGGGTATGGGTGGGTTGCACGTCGGTGGTTTGGTGTGGACTTGTTGGGCCGAAGGGCCTGTTTCCACACTGTAAGTAATCTAATCCTTTCCTGAATCCTATACTCAGCTTTCAAATTCGACCTTCAAAATGCATCACATCGCCATTATCCAGGTTAAACTTCATCTGCCACCTCTCAGCCCATCTCCGCATCCTGCCAATGTCCCACTGCAGCCTACAACAGCCCTCTATACTGTCAATGACACCTCCAACTTTTGTGTCAACTGCAAACTTGCTGATTCATTCTTCAACTCCCTCATCCAAGTCATTAATAAAAATTTCAAAGAGTAGAGGCCCAAGGACAGAGCCCTGTGGAACACCACTCACCACTGACTTCCTGGCAGAATATTTTCCTTCCACTTCCACTCTCTGTCTTCTGTTGGCCAGCCAATTCTGTATCCAAACAGTTAACACAGATACCCAGTGTTAAAATAAATGTTTTGTTTTAACAACTACGGAAATTGCTGGAAAAGACCGCCAGGTCTGTCAGCATCCAAATGCCTTTTACATGCTGTAGCTGTAACAGCCTCCACCACTTCCTCTGGCAGCTCATTCCATACACACACCACCCTCTGTGTGAAAAGGTGCCCCTTAGGCCTCTTCAAAATCTTTCCCCTCTCACTTCCCACCAATGTCCTCTAGTTTTGGACGCCGCTAACCTGGGGAAAAACCTTGACTACAAACCCTATCCATGTCCGTTCTGATTTTATAAACCTTTACTGCTGCAAAATGTGACTTCAATCAACACGAATGGTTGTACTTTCAATAATCCCGGGCCTAAATGCTGAAATTCAACACCGACACCTGTTCTTTCTCCATCAAGTCACAATTCTAAAACCTAGTTTAATCAGTTTGTTTAGATATATTAGGAGACACTTCTGTGGGATTTACACCTAGACCTTTGTGCCCAGAGGTAGGGACACGAGCACCACTCGGCAATACCCATAAAGCTGTAACATTATTCTCCTGTGTGTTTGTTCATCAGCCTGTCCTGACATGCTGTGACATACCTCTGCAACAGGCAGGACATGAATCCACACCTTCTGGGCCAGAGCTAGGAACACTACCAAACAATTTCAGGAATTGGAATCAAACCCAGAGCCATGGCTCAGAGGCAGGGACACTACCCATTACACTACTATACCCAGATTTTGGGTCACATTTTAAGGGACAGCATTCAGCTCGGTGTGGATTTATTATAATCAGGTTACCATTACTGGACTACACAAAACATTTTGTTTTGTTCAACAAGTGCAAGATCGAAATTAACTATGAACAACTTTAATCGCTATTATCTGCAGTCTGCAATATTCGGGAAAGAAATCCTGCAGACACACTCTGCCCAATGAAGGGTCTCAAATAGATATTTATTACTGAACACCAGACAAGGAGAAAGACCATAATATCTGGTCCCAAAACACCGATCAGTATAACCCAACTCTCACGTATGTCTGCCCTCTGCCTAAAACCATGAAATGATACCAGGCCGCTGATTACTGTCCAGCCTCGCCTCCCCACTGACTGTGTCTGCAATCTGTCTCTCCTCCCTCTAACCACACAAGGCAAACCAAGCTCAGGGTCTTTGTGAAAATCAAGGCCGGAGTGTGCAGACCTCCTGGAGCGGGGTGGGCATTTTAAAATTAAACGGGGAAGGTGAGGAGGTGGTAATATCACTCACTGGCCGAGGCGTGGCAGATGGATTTTAGTTTGGATTAATGCGAGGTATTGGATTTGGTAAATCAACAAGAGTAGGACTTATACAATTAAACGTAGGGCCTTTGGCAGTGTTGTAGAACAGAGACCTCGGCCATCAGGTATAATTCTTTTAAAGTTGCATCTCATATAGATAATGTGGTTAAGTAGGTGTTTTGCAATTGTTAGACCTTTGAGTATCGGAATTGGAACGTCATGTTGTGGTTGTATAGGACATTGGTGAGACCTCTTCCGGAATACTGTGTTCAGTCTGGTCATCCTGCCCACTCAATCCATAGGCACATCACCCTCTGGGTGAAACAGCTGCCCTTAGGTCACTTTTAAATGTTTCCCCTCTTACCTTACAACTATGTCCTCTAGTTTTGGTCTCCACTACCCTTATAAAATACATTGACTATTCACTTTGATATTATTGACCTTGATATTATTAAGCTGGAGAGGGTTCAGAAGACATTAACCTTTATGTTGCTGGAAATGGAGGAATTGAGCTATAAGGAGAGGCTGAATAGGCTGGGACATTTTTCACTGGAGAGTATGAGATGGAGGGGTAACTTTGCAGAGGTTTATAAAAGGATAAGGGGTACAGATAAGCTGTATGTCTGATGTCTGTTCCCTAAAGTTGGGGATTCAAAACTGAGGGATATTTTAAGGTGTGAGGAAAAAAGATTTACAAAAGTCAGGAGAGGTAATTATTTTAGACAGAAGCTGACTTGTGTGTGGAATGAACTTGCGGAGGAAGTGGTGAAAACAGGGACAGTTACAACGTTTAAAGGACATTTAGATCTGTCCATGGATAAGACATCAGTTTTGATGGTGCTGTGAGTAGCTGCCCTCTCCCTCTCCCTCTCTGAATGAATCCCTGTTGGTTTTCACCCTCTGCCAATGTCTGTGCAGTGGCATGGGGAGGCCAGCAGAGGGTGGTATTGCATCACTTTCAGCACCACAGAGACAGCCAGACCTCCCCCACACAGACACGCAGACACACACATAGCAATTGTTAGGACACGGCATAGATCTCATCTGGTAATTTAAACTACACATAAATAAATGCTCAATTCGCCTCGTAAACTGTTAAAATATGAGCGAGAGAGAACTCCTAAATTCCACTGTTTAAATAAAAACAATAATGTATTTTTTAACACTGAAAGTGAACTGAAAGACACCCTCTATCTCTTAACTGCTTATAACCCGACTCCAGCTCTACACCAATATACTGTTTCTGGGTCTGCCATCCTCTCATATCACAGGTACTTGTAAGCTCTCAGTTCAGAGCAGCATTCATTCCCTCTTAAAGGTACAGTATACACTTTCAACTTCATCCAATTATAGCCTGGTGAATATAGATAAGTGGAACCGATCAGGATTTCTCTTGCTCTGTGGTTTGTGAATTTTTCATCCACTCTGTCTCGTATATGTCAGGACTTTTGTTGCTCCATTGACAGTATGTCATTATTCGACTCTGTCCTTGGGAATATATCAGTATTTCACTTGCTCACACTCCTGTGTGTGGGGCAGGATTTCAGTTGTTTCATGGGGACTGTGACACTGTGACAATCTGAATGTTTGTAAATGGTACCAAACCTGCAAGAATTGTAAAGTCTATGGAGGACAGTGTGGAACTCTAACAGGACAGTGACACACTTGTAGACAGGAATCAATGCAGAGCAGTGTGAGGTGATGCTCTTTGGTATGAAAGATGAAGAAAGACAGTTTAAAACAGGCTGTGCCGTTATAAAGGGGCTGCAGGAACAGAGGGCCCTGCGTGTATATGAGAACAGATTATTGAAGATATCAGGACAAGTGGGGAGAGCAGTAACTATCACAGATTAGTTTCAGTATCTGAGCTGTTTACAGGGGGAGGTGTAGGAGGGAGCGTCCGTGCTCCCTTCCTGGGAGGTGGTGGTGACGATGTGTTGTGAGCCCACCCTCCTGCCCCTCGAGACCGTGGGGATTCCATTTGTACCAGCTCGACACAAAAGGGAGATGGCATCATCTAAGCTTCTAAGTTGTGCCGGGAGGAAACGGAGCTGCCAGTGGGTTTAAAGTGAGAGTTGCCCTTCACTGAACATTGCTCCTTACTCGGTCGGTGGGACGTGGATGTTTCAGAATCCCCACACGAGGCGCCCCGGTCCTCTCCGGCTCGTACCAGGGTCCTCTCCACATGGCGGGGGGGGGGGGGGGGGGGGAAGGGATATCGGGCACTCCACCACCCAGCTTGGCCCTTTCTGTCCTATTCCAGTCTGTTTCTCCTGGAATGGGAGAAAGGGAGGGAGGGATGATGGGGGTGGGTGGCCCTGCTGTGTAGATGAGGATAATGGCTAATCGGGAGGTTTTCAGAGGGAGTCTGTAGACAGTGTTGTATCCATGCAGTGTAATTGATGTAGGGGGTAAAGTGGTCGGGGTGACAGAGAGACAGAGAGACAGAGAGAGACAGAGAGAGAGAGAGAGAGAGAGAGAGAGAGAGAGAGAAGGTGCTGCATGCAGCAGTGACAGTATTGTAGCATTAGCCTTATTCGGGGGTCGGTGCTATAACAGATACACCGGGAGTGTGAGGGAGCAGAGAGAATACAGGGACCCTTATCCTGACAGAGCGGGGAAGGTTATTGATGCTTGTCCTGTATTGCTGGACATTTCTTCAGTCTGCAGATACTGCACTGAGCTGGGTGGTGAGATCAGACCATGCTCGGTGGGTCTGGTGGTGTGGCTCCCTCTGAGAAGGGAATGCTCAACCTTTATACTAACCCATCCACCAGGACCTCCGTGCCGCTGTCGACAAACCGTGGTGTAATTGTCCCTTATCTGCCATGCTCGGGATAAACTGAACAAGGCAACTCCAAGCTGAGAAATCTCAACCGTGGTCCCATTGGCCTTTCAAAGATGGCACCAGTGCCAGGGGTCACGGAATATCCAGGGGCACCCGGGCGACTGTGAGTCCCTCCAGCCATGACGGGTGGGAGAATCGGGCTGGTACTGAATGAGAGGGACACCATGTGGGTGGGGGAGGGGTGGGTGGGTAGTCAATGAGTTGTGTTTGATAAGATAGCACCAGGAATCTAACTTGGCCTCGTACAGATAATCTCTCTGTCACACTCAATGAAAATGACACTGAGGCAAATTATTGTTAGAATCATCCCAGTGAGTCAGAGATTCTGTTGTAACTACTCCCATTTACAAAGCTGTAGAACAAATGTTCATTCATCATTTACCTCACACCAATCTCCCTTTTTCCCATCTTTCCTGGGAAGACTGGCTCATGTTACAGGATGTTATCGAAGTGTCTACATTGCAGCATTCTGTAAACCTGGGAACACATCCTTCCATGACACTGTCTCTCAGTCTCCCCCTCTCTGTCTATACCCCAAACCCCTCCCATGTGATGAGATTTAAAAAGATTCCCCTGCCATCCCTTCCTGGCAGTGATGTTCACACCCACAGCACCCCCTTGTCAAGGCACAATATAGAGATGGAACTGGAAATGGGTGGGAGCGGTACGTCCTGTCACTTCCAGCATGGGCTGCAAGTTTCCCCACGCTGGGCAGGGATCTAACACAGTGTTACTGAGCAATGTACTGGGGTGGTGTAAACAGTCCTATATGCTGGGAAGGTAACTGCATCTGGGTTACAGATCAATGCACTGGGGTGGTGTACACAGTCCTACATGCTGGGAGCGTAACTGCTCCTGGGTTACAGATCAATGCACTGGGGTGGTGTACACAATCCTACATGCTGGGAGGGAAACTGCTCCTGGGTTACAGATCAATGCACTGGGGTGGGGTACACAGTCCTACATGCTGGAAGGGTAACTGCTCCTGGGTTATAAATCAATGCACTGGGGTGGTGTACACAGTCCTACATGCTGGGAGGGTAACTGCTCCTGGGTTACAGATTAATTCACGGGTGATCACTGCACGGGTCTATGTGCTGGTCAGACTGTCTGGTTAAGGTTTATAGATAATGCAGTGATGTGGTCAGTGCAGCTCCCCATGCTGGATGGATATGTAGCCTGTGCACAGTACATCATGATGATGGGGTGGGTCGGAGAGAAAGGAGATGGACACGTCAAGGGGTTACCTGATATTCAATAACTGACATTCCCCGGAACGTTCTGTCCCCGACATTCTATAACTGACATTCCCCGGAACGTTCTGTCCCCGGCATTCTATAACTGACATTCCCCGGAACGTTCTGTCCCCGGCATTCTATAACTGACATTCCCCGGAACGTTCTGTCCCTGACATTCTATAACTGACATTCCCCGGAAAGTTCTGTCCCTGACGTTGTTTGTTTGTGAACGGCCGGACGTCATTGAATTGAACAAACGATAAGATCCAGAGGGAAGAGATCCCGTTCCAGGGAGAAGGAGACACTGTTCCGAAGTCCACTCAGGCAGTTAAAGGGGTGAATACGTTTTCCCTGCGTTTACATTTCTTACCGACACAGGATCGACCACAATTTAAACCAAAATACAGAAATTCCGAAACTGTGTTTGTCTTCAGGAAACTGGGAGAGAATCCTTCAGGACAGCAACGTTCCCACCCTCCGTATTAGGAACTGGGAAGGAGTGACCTGTGTCTGCTCTCGAGTGATCGAGTATGTGGGAATGTTCTAGAAACCATCTGTCCTTATGGATGCGTTTCTGTGTGTTTGGGGAGAGAGGGTTTCTTGTGGTCTATGTCACATTTTTGTCAGTAATTCCGACCTTCCCATTTGTAATACCAGCTCCAATTATTTTAATAAATCCCTGAATACAGGGGCACATTTGAAAATCTCACTGGGTCCCCGATCAAACGGGTCCCTTTGGCTACAGGCTGATGGATAATGGGTTTGTTTTCCTTCCTCACAGTTAACGTAGTGACCATCTACGTACTGCTTTATAAAGATTGTGGATTGTCTCCATGTGTCAGACGTTACCTGGGGGCCATGTCAGCGGCGGATCTCCTGGTCATTATCCTCGACCTGATCCTGAGACACATTCCCATTGTTTATGAGGAACAGTTTTATTTCCTGTACTCCGTCCGCGTGTGTAATATCCACGCCGTCCTGCTTTATGCAGCCACTGACTGCTCTGTCTGGTTCACCATCACTTTCACCTTTGATCGGTTTGTGGCCATTTGTTGCCAGAAGCTGAAAAGTAAATATTGCAGTGAGAAAACGGCGGCTGTGGTTCTGGGAGCAGTGATTTTACTGAGCTGTTTAAAGAATATTTTCTGATATTTTATGCTCACGGCTCGGTATTGGCTGTGGAACGCCCCCTGGTTTTGTGATGTAACACTCGCTGTTGCACGCTCCAGTGTCTGGGTCACAATCGAGTTCCTCCACCACATTCTAACCCCGGGTGTCCCATTTCTCCTGATTCTGCTGCTCAATGTTCTCACCGTCAGACACATTTTAGTGACCAGCAGAGCCCGCAGGAGACTCCGCACTCACACCAATGGGGACGCTCAGTCTGACACTGAAATGAGAAACAGAAAAAAATCCATCATTTTACTGTTTGTGATCTCGGCCAATTTCATCCTGTTATGGTCAACGTTAATACTGTATTTGATATGGTTCCGGATGTATTGGATTGGGTATCAGTCTGTGGTTCTCGATGACTTTGTGCGGGAATTGGTCTTCATCCTGCAGCTCCTCAGTTGCAGCACAAACACCGCGATTTGTGCCGTGACCCAAAATAATTTCAGGCAGCTGCTGAAGAATGTGCTGAAATATCCCTTCACCCAGATCCATCCATCCATCAAATTCCCTCATTAATCAATCCATCTGCAATTTTCTCATTTAAGTTCAGTGTTTCAGCGATGGAGCAGCCTTTCGCTACGGTAATAGACTGAGGGGAGCGCTGGTTTATCCCTCCTTATCCCACAGTGGGGTGACAGGGAAACATTTCAATGTTTCTCACAACTCAGGGGCCAGTGAGAAAAGGCACCATCCCACTGACTGTATCCTTCACTTCCATTTGTAACCAATAAAAATGTGGATTAAAGCATGCCGAGCAGCAGAGTGACCGATGTTGTTGTGTGTCTTTGTGTTGGAGAAGCTGAGCTGGAGAGAGACAGACTCAGCCCCAAGTCCTGGTCCTCAGGGAAGGGGAGGGCACCGCGCCCTGAGCTCAGGAGCTGGGGTTAACTCCCTCTGTCCCCCTCCCCACCCACATTGCAACCTGGCCTCCCCATTTCATCTCCCCCACTCTTACTCCACATTTCTCCCTCTCTCTCCCTGCACACTCACTCTTTCTCACTACCTCCCCCTTTCACTCTCCCTCGTTCTCCCTCTCACACCAACCGCCCCAACCCCGATTTCTCCACCTGCCTCCACTCTTCACTTTCCCCTCACCCTCACACTCTCTGTCCTGCCCGTCTCTGCCTCCTCCAGCAGTTCCATCTCTACCCCATCTCAACCCCACCCCAACCCCACCAACCCCACCACACACAGCCCCACGACCAACCACACCCCACCTCCAGTCTCGGGGTCAGAGGGAGAGGGAAGCAACAGGGAAAAGAGTGTGTCTGAGAGGGAGATAGGGACAGGAGGGAGAGAGATTCAGTCAGAGAGAAACGGAGGGACGTGGGCAGAGAGAGAGACACCGATTGAGGACGGTTGAGAGTGAGAGAAAGTCGAGAGAGTGAAGGAGCAGGGAGAAGAGGGGGGAAAAGTGAGAGATAGGGTGAGGGAGGGTAGGGGGAGAGCTGAGAGGGAGAGGGCTAGATAGTGGAGGGCAAGGGGTAAGGGCGAGAGAGGGGAATGCGAGAAGGGATGGCAAGGGAGGGGAGGAAAGGCAGGGAGGGCAAGACGGAGAGAGAGGGAAGGGAGGGTGAGAGAGGGGGAGCGAGGGAGTGGATAAAGAGGGAGGGGAGGGCGAGGAAGGGGATTGAGAGGGGGAGAGGGATTGAGAGGGGGAGAGGGATTGAGAGGGGGAGAGGGATTGAGAGGGGGAGAGGGATTGAGAGGGGG
>NW_026867893.1:1042431-1205006 GCF_020745735.1 Hemiscyllium ocellatum
ATTTAACTTTCTTACCTAATTCCCAACTTCTGAATTTCATTCCCCTCTTTCTTTCTCTTCTCTTTCTCTTTCGTCTCTCTGTTTCGCCCCTTTACTTATCTTCTAACTCCAGTTGCCACATTTGTAATTTAAGTTTTTATAACTCTACTGCAGTTGCCTATTTCTCTGATACATCAAAGTGCTTGACCAACTCCATTACAATTTCAGCTTTCTTTTCTCCCAGGTTAAACCACACTCCAACCTATTTGCTCATTCTAAAAAATGTCCTCCTTCTGTCTTTCTAAATTTCCCTGGAAAATTTGGGAACCTCTTCAGTAATGTTAAAGCCATTTCCCTCGCTTTTCATTTAACCAACCACAAATAACAAAATTAAACGACTTTTCCCAATGGTTTCATTTGAAGCTCAAAGTCACTAATTGCAATGAGTTGGAATTTGCTGGGAGTTGTTGTATCACAGATTGTTCAAGTCTGTCCAAATGCCATATGGCAGGCCCCAAACTGTATAACATCAATGTCAAACCCCTCTGTTAATTAAAACCACATACCAGAAAAGCTCACCTCACATCATAATTTGTCAAAACGTGAGCGACAGAGAACTCCTAAATTCCACTAATAAACAAAAAAAAACAATTTATATGTATGAAAGTTAGCTCACTGAGCTTGAAGGTATGTTTTCAGAAGTTTCGTCACCATGACTATGTTTCTTAAATTGGTGATTTCATTTCCGGTTATTTTAACAATAGAATGTAGACAGAATCTAAATTGATGAGTTTTTTGATGGACTTCTGGTTAGAATCCCATTCCTCTAAGAAGGTCCTTGCGTGTCTTAGTTTGTGTGTGTGCTTTGTCCCAGTCAATGTGGTGCCCTTCTTTGTCTGTATGTATGGAACATTGTGATAGTGCGTCATGTCTTTTGGTGACTAGTTGGTGTTCATGTATCCTCGTTACACGACAACAGGACAGTTTCAATGGTGGAAAAAAGATTGTATATATACTGTTTAATCAATGTGTGTGTGCAGATAAGTCACAAATGATGTATAAAATTGATAAAATATTAAAACATTATTTGATCCTCTCAACGTTCCCTCTTTTTCTGGGATTCCCAACTCTAATTTCTCATTCTTACAGGATGTGTGCTCCAATTCTTGATTCTGGTGTCCCAACTTATTTCAATATGTTGGCCTGCTGGGTTCTTTCCAAAGCTAGTGTCTGTCATATCATTGGTAACAAATATTCAGGCATCAGATTTAGCATTTGAACATATTACTCTGTTGTACGTGCACTGTAGAAAGGACCACAGCACACAGGCATTGCCAAAATATTGGAGAATGTTCATCTGCTTCTTTCGAGAATGTGGTTTTCTCATTTTCCATATCTCCATATCTATATTCTCTCTCTCTCGTTCTGCCTTTGTAACTGGTTTAGAATTCCACCAATTATTCCTCGTGTCCCATCTCTCAAAGTTCTTCTTTTAGTTTACATCTCTTCAAGATGTAATGTGATTATAATTGAGCAATGTAACTACAAAGACATGCAGGAGGAGCTGTCCAGAGTTAATTGGAAGGGGAGCTGAGCAGGAAAGACGATGGAGCAGCAATGGAAGGAGGTTCTGGGGATAATTTGGAAGATAATACAAGAAATGCAACCCAAGAACATGAAACATACTCATGGGAGGACAAGGCAGCCATGAGTGATAAGGCATCAAACCAAAAGAGAAAATATACAATGTGGTGAAGATGATTGGGAATCCAGAGAATTCATTGGCTCTGAAACTACATAACTCTGGTATCACTGACACTACAGAGCTCTTAATCATGGTCAGGGAAAGAAACAGAGGAAAGATGATCACTTTAAACACAGAAGATTGTATTTCTCAAGGAAAAAGATTCAGGTGAATTAAACATTTGAATTAAGATCAGTTAAATGCTTTTGCGGAATGTGTCAGATTGGGAGCAAGACCCGGGGACAGACCCTAAGCAGAATGAGAGTTTGAAATTGAAGTATTACCACATCAGAAAGAAACCAGGGCTGATGGGTGAATGTGTCTCAGTGAGAATTGGGGACCAGACAGCAGAATTGCATTGCAGATATTGCAGCTCCAAACTGCGTATTCACGTAGTGCTTTAGACCACAGCAGAGGGAGCAGAACAGCATCCAAAAACAACCTGTAACGTTTATCCAGGATAACACCTCAGTCTGTCATTACAATCAACACCATCTATGGCTCAGTGACGAGTGTGGGGGAACATGTCAGAGTCAGAATCACACGAACCTTAACCTGATGCTAACTCATTAAAGCTACTGGACTTGACAACAGATCTGAACGAAGCCCTGCAGTCCTGCCACATTCAGTTATAAATGGTGATGGACGATTAAACAAATGACTGGAGGAGAGGGCTCCACAAACATCCCCATCCTAAATAATGGAACAGACCTGCACATCAGTGTAAAAGAGAAGGATGTTTTATCTGCACCATCCTCTGCCAGAAGTGTTGAGTCGATGATACACCTCACCCTCATCATGATGCCCACAGAATCACAGATTAGTCTTCAACTAATTCGATTTGCTGCATGTGAGATGAAGAAACACCTGAACACAGTAGATATGACACAGGCAATGGGCTCTGACCACATTCCTGCAATGGTACTGAAGACTTGTGCTGCACAACAAGCCGTGTCCCTGGGGAACTGTTTCATTCCAGCTCCAACTCTGACATCTCCCTGGTAATGAGGAAAATTACTCAGCTATGTCCAGTCCCCTAAAATGGGAATAATTACAATCTGACCAATTATCACCCCCTCAGCCCATCACGACCGTAAAATTGGGTAGGAGTTCTTTTTGACAGAGTTGTCAAGCAGCACAGAAATATCCTGCGCAGTGTGGTTTCCCATAGGTCCCCATGTGGAGATGGTGCTGCTGTGGATATGTCACTGGATTACTAATCTAGACCAGGATAATCCTCTGGCAGCGGGTGGAAATTAAAAACAAATCATAAAATATCGAGATCTAAAGTCGGGTGTCAGTAACAGTGACCTTGAAGCCAATATGGATTGTAAACAGAATTTCCTTCTCCAATGTATTTTTTGGAAGTGAATCTCCGGTGATTTCCTGGGCTGGCCTAAAAGTGACTCCAAAGACCCTGACATATGATAAACATTTCAGTGGTCTCTGAAACGGCCAATCAAGTCACTCACTGATATCAAACTACTCTGAGGTCTGAAAGGATGAAACCGGATAGAACATCCGGCCTCAGTATCAGAAAAGGGAATGGGAACACAGTCCTGTCGACTCTGCAGAGACCTCCTTCCTAATATAAGAGAGCTTGTGACAACATTTTCCGAGTTTTCCCAAAGGCTGCACTTAAACAGAGGGAAAGGAGTAGGACATACAGCACAATGAGCCTCCCCCATTCTAGTTCATGGAAAATATCTCCTCAACGCACTTACCCCACATGATGTACATATTCGTTAATGTGAGTAACCTTGGGAAGTTATAAAATAGGAAGTGCAATAGTACGTTTGGTCCACCGAGTTTGCTACCCAATTCAATGTAATGATGGTTGGCCCTTCATTTCCACACCGTACTCCTGCTCTCCCAACATTCCTTTACTGTCTCTAAATCCTTATAATCAGTGTCTTGGTTTCCAGATGCGAGCGAATTCCCCAGGTTCACCAGTCAGTGAGTATTCTCATCTCAATGCTGTGTGACCTGCCTGTACCTAATACTGTTTATCCCTTGTTTTAGACATCCCAGACTGGGGAATAATCATCTCAGCTTCCAGTCTGTCTCATCCTGTCAGAGTTATGCATATTTCACTAAGATCTCCACCCATTTACCTAAACCCCATTGAATATTGGCCCAGTCACCTCAAACACTGCTCCCACAACAAGCCTGTCATCCCAGAGATCAGTCTGGTCATCCTTCACTGCACTCCCTCAATGTCAGTGTTGCCCTTTATTAGGTGAGGAGAACAAAACTGCACATAATGCTGCACAATGTTCCTGATAATGTCTCATCAAGGCCTTGTATAGCTGCAGTAAGACACAATTATTGCAAGTCAACACATTATTTATCTTCCTCCTTGTTTTCTGGTTCTGCAATATTGCTTTCAGCGACTGGTGTACAAGGAGATACAGATCCTTTTCGATGTTACACCTAACGACTTGGTGGATCAGTGTACACTGTTCAGCGTGCCATTGCCATGCCAGTATTGACTTCTGGTTGCAGGACTCACTGTGCTGCATGGGCCTCAGAGGTTTATGCAGAAGGAAACAACAAAAAGGAACATACGTCCCTTTGTAAATCAACATGTTTCAACCAATCCTTTTACAAATGGTAGGCTGCCAATTTATCGTTTCCACCAACGGGCACACTGTCACCTCTATCCACATTGTTCTCCATCTGTCACGTATTTACCCATTCACTCTACTTGTCTCAGTCTTCTTGGTGCATTTTTACAACCTCCTCACCCACTCACAATCCCACATCCATTAGTGCTGTCAGCAGGCTGAGATGTGTTGTATCTGATTCCAGCAACCACATGTTTAATGGGCATTGTGGACAGCTGGGCCCCAAGCACAATCCCTGTGATACCTCAGCAACTGTCCTCTGTTAATTTCTATTTCTGTATTTCGTCAATCTTGGTGTCATTGGCTGGGCCAGCATTTAATGCCTGTCCCTAGTTGCCCTTGAGAAGGTGGTGGTGAGCTGCCCTGTTGAACACTGCAGTCCACCTCCTGTGTTTGACCTGCAATGCCATTAGGGAGAGAATCCCAGGATTCTGACCCAGCGACTGTGAACGAGCAGTGATATATTTCCAAGTTAGGATGGTGAATGGCTTGGAGGGGAACATAAGGATGATTGTTTTACCATACATATGCAGCCCTTGTCCTTCTAAATAGACGTGGTCGTGAGTTGGGAAGGTGGTTTCTGAGGATCTTTGGTGATCATTTCATTGCAGCATGTAGATAGTAAAGCACTGCTGCTGCTGTGCGTTGATGGTGGAGCATTGTGAATGAAGGGCCAGTCAAACTGGCTGCTTTGTCTTGGATGGTATAAAGCTTCTGGAGTGTTGTTGGGGCTGCACTCATCCAGGCAAATTGGGAGTCTTCTATCGCACTTCTGACTTATGCATTGTAGATGATGGACAGACATTTGGAAGTCAGGATGTGAGTTACTCGCCGCAGCATTCCTAGCTTCGGATTTGCTCTTATAGTTACAGTGTTCATGTGGCGAGACGAGTGAGTTTCTGAGCAATGATTACCCATCAGGAATTTGATACTGGGGGATTCAGTGATAGTAACACCATTGAATGCCAAGGGGCAGGTTAGATTGTATTTTATTGGTGATGGTCACGGTCTGTCATTCGTGTGGGCTGAACATTACTTGCCACTTGTCAGCCTGGATACTGTCCAGATCTTGTTTCATTTGGATATAGACTGCTTCAGTATCTGAGCATCTACAGATTTTGCAGAATATTGTACAATCATTGATGAAAATCCCCATTTCTGACCTTAAAATAGAGGGAAGGTCATTGATGAAGCAACGCTGAAGAAGTTTTCAGACGAGGCCACTGCTTTTTTTGAAGCCAGAAGGGGGTTTGCCCCGATACACATTGATTCTTGTTTTGCTAAAGCCCCTTGATACCATACTTGTTCGGAGGCAGCTTATTTTAAAGGGCTGTCACTCTCAGCCCACCTCTGGAATTCAGCTCCTTTGTCCATGTTTGAACCAAGGTAATAAGGTCAGGAGCTGAGTGACCCTGGGGGAGCCCAACCTGGGCATCATTACCAGGGTATTGCTGAGCAAGTGCTGCCTAAAAGCACTGACTACTTCCACCACTTTACTGATGATCGAGAGAAGACTGATGGGGTGGCAATTGGCCAGATTAGATTTGATCTGCTTTTTATATACAGGAGATACTTGGGGTAATTTTCCACATAATCGGGAAAAGCCATTGTTGTAACTGTGTTGAAACAGGGGAGTGACAAGGTATGGAGCAAAAGTTTTCAGTACTATTGCCAGAATGTTGTCATAGTATGGACCCCATGGAGAGTCCAGTATCTCCAACCGTTTCTGGATATCGCGTGGACTGAATCGAATTGGTTGATGACTGGTAACTGAATTGTTGTGGACCACTGGAGGAGGCTGAGATGGATCATCCACTCAGCACTTCTGACTGAAGATTGTTGCGAATGTATCAGCCTTATCTTATACACTGAAGTGCTGGGCTCTTCCATCATGGAAGAAGGGGTTATTTGTGGAATATCTTCCTCCAGTGAATTGTTTAATTGTCCCCAACGTTTCTCGACTAGATGTGGATGGACTGCAGAGCTGAGACCTGATCTTTTGCTTGAGGGATCACTTAGCTCTGTATATCACTTACTGCTTATGCTGTTTGGCCCACGAGTAGTCCTGTTTGGTGGCTTCACCAGGCTGACACTTCATTTTCAGGTTTGCCTGGTGCTGCTCCTGCCATTCTGCACATCCATTGAACCAACGCCGATCCTCTGGATTGATGGTAATTGTTGTGAGGGGGATATGCCAGACCATGAGGTTGTATGGCTGTACAATTCTGCTGCTATTGATGACCCACAACACCTTATGGATACCCAGACTTGAGCTGCGAGATCTGTACGAAGTCTGTCCTATTTAGCACTATGATAGTACCACCCAAAATGGTGGAGGTTATTCTCAATGTGCAGGTGTGACTTTGTCTCCACAATGACTATGCGGTGGTCACTCTTACCGATACTGTCATGGACAGTTACTTCTGCAACTGGCAGATTAGTAAGGCTGTGGTCAAATATACATTTTCCTCTTGTTAGTTCCGTCACCATCTGCAGCAGAACCACTCTAGCAGTTATATCCTTTGAGACCCGGCCAGTTCGATCAGTAACGATGTAGTTGCAATACTCTTGGTGGTGAACATTGAAATCCCCCACCCAGAGTACATCTTGCGTCTGTGCTTTCCTCAGTGTTTCCTCCAAGTGTTGATCAACATGGAGGAGTACTGATTCGTCAGTTGAGAGAAGCTGGTACATGGTAATCAGCAGGAGGTTTCCTTTCCCATGTGTAAACTAACGCCATGAGACTTCATGGGATACGGAGTCACTGTTGAGGATTCCCAGAGCAATTCCCTTGCAACTGTATCCCACTGTGCCGCCAAGTCTGCTGCGTCTGTCCTGCTGGTGAGACAGGAGATATACGGAGAAGGTGATGGGGTGTCTGGGACATGGCCATACTCACAGAATCATACCTTACATAAAATGTCAAGCTGTTGCTTCACGAGTCTATTTATTTCAATTCACTGTTTCCTGCTTGCTTTCCCATTCTAGAAACATGTCCATACATTAGCCCCAATCCACTAAGATTTAGACCATAAGACCATAAGAAATAAAAGTGAAAGTAAGGCCATTCGGCCCAGTGAGTGCACTCCGCCATTTAATCATGGCTGATGGTCATTTCAACGCCACTTACGCGCATTCTCCCCGCAGCCCTTAATTCCTTATGACATCAAGAATTTATAAGTCCCTGCCTTGCAGACATTTAGTGTCCCAACCTCCACTACACTCAGCGGCAATGAATTCCACAGGCCCGCCATTCTATGGCTGAAGAAATGTCTCTGCATTTCTGTTGTGAATTGACCCCCTCTCATTCTGAGGTTGTTCCCACGTGTCCTAGTCTCCACGCCTAACGGAAACAATTTCCTAGCGTCCACCCTTTCTAAGCCATATATTATCTTGTAAGTTTCTATTAGATCTCCCTTAAACTTCTAAACTCCAATGAATACAATCCCAGGATCCTCAGCCGTTCCTCGTATGTTAGATCTACCATTCCAGGGATCATACGTGTGAATCTCCACAGGACGTGCTCCAGTGCCAGTATGTCCTTCCTGAGGTGTGGGGACCAAAGCTGGACACAGTACTCCAAATGTGGCCTAACCAGAGCTTTATAACGTCTCAGTAGCACAATGGTGCTTTTATATTCCAACCCTTTTGAGATAAGTGACAACTTTGCATTCGCTTTCTTAATCACGGATTCAACCTCCATGTTTACATTGAGAGAATCCTCGACTAGCACTCCCAGATCCCTCTGTACTTTGGCTTTATGAATTTTCTCCGTTTAAAAAGGAGTCCATGCTTGTATTTTTTTCCCCAAAGTGCAAGATCTCGCATTTGCTCACATTGAATTTAATCAGCCATTTCCTGGACCACTCTCCCAAACTGTCTGGATCCTTCTGCAGCCTCCCCAGTTCCTCAGTACTACCTGCCTGTCCACCTAACTTTGCATCATCGGCAAACTTCGCTAGAATGCCCCCAGTCCCTTCATCCAGATCATTAATATATAACGTGAACAGCTGCGGCCCCAACACTGATCCCCGCGGGACACCGCTCGTCACTGGCTGCCATTCCAAAAAAGAACATTTTATTCCAACTCTATGCCTTCTGTCAGATAGCCAATCCTCAATCCATGCCAGTAGCTCACCTCGAACACCATGGGCCCTCACATTACTCAGCAGCCTCCCGTGTGGCATCTTATCAAAAGCCTTTTGGAAGTCTAGATAGACCACATCCACTGGGTTTCCCTGGTCTTATCTACTTGTCACCTCTTCAAAGAATTCTAGCAGGGTTGTCAGGCACGACCTGCCATTACTAAATCCATGTTGACTTGTTCTAATTCGACCCTGCTTTTCCAATAATTTAGAAACCTCATCCTTAACGTATGATTCTAGAATTTTACCAACACCCGAGGTTAGGCTAATTGGCCTATAATTTTCCATCTACTGTCTTGATCCTTTCTTGAACAAAGGGGTTACAACAGCGATCTTCCAATCATCTGGGACTTTTGCCTGACTACAGCGACTTTTGAAAGATCTCAACCAATGCCTCTGGTATTTCTTCAGCCACCTCCCTCAGAATGTAGCCCATCGGGGCCAGGAGATTTATCAATTTTAGCACTTTCTCTCCTGTTAAGGCAACCATATTCAACTCAGCCCTCTGACTCCTTTTAATTGTTGGGATATTACTCATGTCTTCCAGTGTGAAGACTGATGCAAAGTACTTATTAAGTTCTCCAGCTATTTCCTTATCTCCCATCACTAGGCTTCCAGCATCAGTTTGAAGTGGCCCATTGTCTACTTTTGCCTGTAGTTTGTTTCTTAGGCATTGAAAGAAATTTTTACTATCATTTTAAGATTACTGGCTAGCCAACCTTCATACTTGATCCTCTCCTTCCTTATTTCTCTCTTTTTTATCCTCCGTTTGTTTTTGTAGCATTCCCAATCTTCTGATTTTCCAAGCTCTTGGCCACTTTACAGGATCTCTCTTTTTCTTTCATACATTTCCTGACTTCCTTAGTCAGCCATGGCTATCTAATCCCTTCCCGGATAATCTTTCTTTTCTTGGGGATGAGCCTCTGTACTGTGTCCTCAAGTATACCCAAAAACGCCTGCCATTTTTGCTCTACTGTCTTCCCCGCTAGGCTCTGCTTCCAGTCGATTTTCGTCAGTTCCTCTCTCATGCCCTCATAATTACCTTTATTTAACTGTAACACCATTACATCCGATTTTGCCTTCTCTCTTTCAAACTGCAGACTAAACTCTACCATATTATGATCACTACTTCCTAAGTGTTCCCTTACTTTAAGATCTTTTATAGAGTCTGGTTCATTGCAAAGCATTAGGTCCAGAATAGCCTGCTCCCTTGTGGGCTCCATGACAAGCTGTTCCAAAATGTCATCCTGTAAGCATTCCATGAATTCCCTTTCTTTGGATCCACTGACAACATTATTTACCAAGTCCACCTGCATGTTGAAATCCCCCATGATCACCGTGACCTTGCCTTTCTGATATGCATTCTCTATTTCCCGGTAAATGTTGCAACCCTGGTCCTGACAACTGTGAGGAGGTATGTACATAAGTCCCATTATGTTTTTTTTTGACTTTGTGGTTCCTCAATTCCACCCACATAAAGCCCACATCATCCGACCCTATGTCATTCAGTGCCATAGATTTAATTTTGTTCTTAACTAACAAGGCAACCCCGTCCCCTCTGCCCACCTCCCTGTCTTTTCGATAAGTTGTAAATCCTTGGATGTTTAACTGCCAGTCCTGAACCCCCTTCAACCACGTCTCTGTCATGCCTACCACATCATAATCATGCTCGATGATCTGTGTCATTAGTTCATCTACTATTTTACGAATGCTACGAGCATTCAGGTAAAGTGCCTTAATGCTAACTTTTTCATCATTAGAGATATTGGAAGTCATAAGATGTCCTCATTTATCCTTCCTTTTTGTTGTATTCCTACTCTGCTTCAAGCTTAAATCAACCTGCACGCATGCTATGCTTCTACGTATCTTTCCATTTAACTCCATAAACCCTGTTGCTTTCACTTTCCCTTCCCCCCAAACTCAGAAGTTTAAAGTCCTACTGACCACCCTATTTATCCTCTTTGCTAGAACATTGGTACCACATTGGTTCAAGTGGAGACCGTCCAAATGGTTCTATAACTGATGTCAATGCCCCATGAAATGGAATCCCTCTTTTCCACACCAATCCCTTAGCCACGTGTTTACTTCCCTAATTTTCTTATCCCTATGCCAATTGACAGGTGGCTCGGGCAGTAAACTGGAGATTATGACCTTTGAGGACCTATACTTCAATTTCCTTCCTAGTGCTTGATCATCCCGAACAGGTCCTCCACCCTAGCTTTGCCTATGTTGTTAGTCCCAACGTGGACCACAACAACTGGATCCTCCCCCTCCCACTCCAACATCCTTTCAAAAAGGTCGGAGATGTCCCGCACCCGCAGATGTCCCGTAGTTTGATTTTGCAAACTGGGCTTGGAGCTTTACCAAAGTTTTCTAAAAATCCACATGTTTTATATCCATTGCTTCTCTTTCATTTGTCTCCCAGTCTGTTTCTCAAACATAATTCCCATTTCATAAATCTATGTTCGTGTTGTCTATGGCCATTACTTTCAGCCTCAATAATTTCTCCTAAACCATTTCCTTACTATGTTCTATGTTCCATGTACTCTATCGTTTACCCACACCAGACGTGATTTTCCTGGTATTGTTGGAAAGTTCTGTGAAGAGAGAACTGAAGTAGTGGCTTCATAGTTCTGCCATTTCCCTGTTCCCCATTCTCCATTCTCTGGTTTCAAACTGTAAGGAAACTGCACTTGTTTTCTCATATTTCTCCGATTGTCAACAAGTTATTATAGTTTATTCTTATAACCCTTGCGAATATACTCTTCAGAAACTCATCGATTCCTGGCTTAAACTGCTCAATAATTGGCCTTCCACACCATTCATTCACAGGAGCATAGACTTTGTGAAAACAGAAGTACAGCAGGATCTATATTAGTCCCGCTTTCCTACCACAGACCCATAGCCTGGAATGATATGACACTTCCAACTGCTTATCCAAGTACTTTTTAACGATTGTGAGGTTACCCATGATAATTCCCCTCTCAGAAAGTAATCCCAGAACCCAACACCCTCGAGGTGAAAAAAATGTTTAAATCCTCTCTGAACCTCAAACTCTTCACTTTAAAAGTGTGCTCCTTTGTTCTGGACCCACTGACTAAAAGGAACAGTTGCTGTCTATCCATCCTGTCCGTGTCGCTTATAATCTTATCCTTCTGAATCACTGATTCCTCAGCTTTCTCTGCTCCAAAGTAAACAACCCGAGCGTATCCAGCCCCTCTCCATAGCTGATATGCTCTACCCCAGGGAACATCCTGGTGAATCACCTCTGCACCCTGTCCAGTAAAATCACATCCTTCCTGGAATGTGGCTCCCAGAACTATACACATTACTCAAGTTTGGCCGAAACAAACCCTGTATTGCTCTTATAATCTATGCCCGATCAGGAAACACTGCACCTAAGGTTCAATTCTCAATTAGTCCATTAACCTGTCCATTCACATTCAGGGATGTGTGGAGAATCACACTGCGAGTTTCCCAGTGTGCTGCCATTCATTGAGTCCTCCCCTGACTGTTTCCTTCTCCCAAAATGCATTGCCTCATATATATCAGGGTTGAATTCTCTCGGCCGCTCATCTGTTTATCTGACCATTTCTTCTGCATCCTCCTGAAACTTAAGGCCTTCCTCCTCACTGCTAACCATCCAGCCAATCTTTATGTCAAGTATAACTTACTTATCACACCTCCCCCACTCTCCACCTATCCCCCTCCACATTCACATCTCTTTTTTTATGAATAGCACAAACAGAAAGGGACACAGCACAGATCCTGTGGTACACCAGGGGACACTGGTCTCCAGTCACACAAACAGCCTTCTCCCACCACCCCTTGCGTCCTGCCACTAAGACAAGTTTCGTTGTAACTTGTCAATTTATCCTTCATATTGTGAAACTTTACATTACTTTTCAGTTTCCCAGCTGGAAATTTGTCAAAGGCCTTCCTTCGAACCTAAACAATCGACCTCCTCAAACTAATTCAATCAAACCATTGGATGTGACTTCCTTCTGATAAAGTCATGATGATAACCTCTGATCAAACCTTGCGACTCTGATTGGAGTTCAATTTTCTCCTTCCCTGTTTTCTCCAGTAGTTTCCTTCACAGTGATCGAACACTCGCTCGTCTATAGTTACCTGGTCTATCTCTCCCCTCCTTACGGTGAAGTGTAATCGTACTAGCAGTTCTCCAGTTCTTTGGTACCTCCCCTATGGTCAGATTCTAATTAAAATATTCAGTCAGCGTCTTTCCTCCCTTGACCCCAAAAGCCGCTTGTGAGAAAACATCAAATCCCTGCTCATGTTTTACATCAATCTGTTCAAGAGTTTTCCATTCCATCTTCTTGAATTCTGTACCTGCATCCTCCTTCTCCCAAGATGTGAAGGTCTCATGTAACAATCCATCAATGTTGTCCCCTTTGGTTTCTAATGGACACTGCTGCTGATTATTCTGTTCTACTTGTCCGTGTAGAATATCGTGGGATTCTTCCTGATCTCGCCTACTTGTACTTCTCCATGTCCCTCTGTTATTCAGTCCCCTCTATGTTTCTAACTTTCACTGCAATCACGTCTCATGTTTTGAAAATCGAGATCACAAGGTGAGTTTCCACATCAGACAATCCTGTCATTTTAGAGTTTAATCTGGATAATCATTTTAGGGATTAATCAGGATGATACCTTTTGCAGTTCCTCGATAGTCAGTATATTCTTTCTGAGATTGGGACTCCGAACGATACACAATACTCTAAGTTTAGTCTTACCAACACTCGATGCAAGTGGTACACTACATCCTCCAGATTCCAATTACATTCACAAGAATGCAAACCTAATTTTTGCTTTCCAATTTGCATATGTTCTTCCCAATACCTCTCGCTTTAACTTTTCTCATGAGCTTTCTGTGTGAGTTCTTAAAAAAGAGCTGCTGAATATCCAACTCCACATTGCCTACGTCTCCAAGAATCATCTTCAAATCATTCCAAAAAAAGTTTGCCACTTCTGGTTTTCTCTTTCATCGATATATTCTCACACTCCCCAGTTATGTTATTACCTTCTAAATATCAAGTAAAATGTTCTTTGTAATCGAGTCCAACAGACACCCGACTGCGGATGACAAGATAACTGGTCTGTAGTTCACCCCTCTCCATCTTCATCCTTTCTTAAACTGTTGGATAATATTTATAATATTTGCCTTATCCAGATTGGCTGAATGCCTTTCGTGAATGATTCGGATAATGAAGTAAACATCCGCGATGCAAACAGCATGTCTATTGCTGCTTCCTCTGAAATTCCTGTATGAAGTATATCTAGTCTGTCAGATTTATAAATACTCAATCCAGCTTTCTTTTCAAAGATGACCTCAACATTGAAGTCCCATGGTCACTTGGTATTTCTGGGAGAATTTCTGGACATTCTTCCATGAAGATAGACACAAAGAAACTGTTTCTTTTCGCTGTGATTTCTCTGTTCTCTGCAATAAATTATCCTGAACGCACACCAACTGTTCCACATTTGACGTTGTTTTTAAAAATGTTTTCATACATTGATAGATGCTTTTTAACAGTCTATGTTTTTACTTTCGTTTGCATGCCTTTTCTCTTTTTGATTTTCTTCTCAGTTTCTTGGTCATCCTTTGCTGGGTCCTATATTTCTCTGAAACCACTTTGAGAAGGTGACCAAGGAAGTGGACGAGGGTAAAGCAGTAGATGTGGTTTATATGGATTTTAACAAGGCGTCCGATAAGGTACCCCACGGCAGGCTAATGCAAAAATTACGGAGGTATGGCATTGAGGGGGCATTAGAGGTTTGGATTAGGAATTGGCTGGCTGGAAGGAGACAGAGTGTAGAGGTTGATGGTATAGGTTCATATTGGAGTGCAGTTACTAGCGGTGTCCCACAAGGATCTGTTTTGGGACCATTGCTGTTTGTCATTTTTATAAATGACCTAGAGGAGGGGCTTGAAGGCTGGGTGAGCAAGTTTGCGGATGACACGAAAGTCGGTGGAGTTGTGGACAGCGAAGAAGGATGTGGCAGGTTACAGCGGGATATAGATAAGTTGCAGAGCTGGGCAGAAAAGTGGCAAATGGAGTTCAATGTCGCTAAGTGTGAAGTCATTCACTTTGGTAGGAATAACAAGATGATGGAGTACTGGGCTAATGGTAGGCTACTTGGTAGTGTGGATGAGCAGAGGGATCTTGGTGTCCATGTACACAGATCTCTGAAAGTTGCCACCCAGGTAAATAGTGCTGTGAAGAAGGCATATGGTGTACTGGGCTTTATAGGTAGAGGAATTGAGTTCCAGAGTCCTGAGGTCATGTTGCTGTTGTATAAGACTCTGGTGCGGCCTCATCTGGAGTATTGTATCCAGTTTTGGTCGCCATACTATAGGAAGGACGTGGAGGCATTGGAACGAGTGCAGAGGAGGTTTACCAGGATGTTGCCTGGCATGGTAGGAAGATCGTATGAGGAAAGGCTGAGGCACTTGGGGCTGTTCTCATTGGAGAAAAGAAGGTTTAGGGGAGATTTGATAGAGGTGTACAAGATGATTAGGTGTTTAGATAGGGTTGACAGTGAGAACCATTTTCCGCTAATGGAGTCAGCTGTTACTAGGGGACACAGCTTTAAATTAAGGGAAGGTAGGTGTAGGACAGATGTTAGGGGTAGATTCTTTACTCAGCGGGTTGTGAGTTCATGGAATGCCCTGCCAGTAGCAGTGGTGGACTCTCCCTCTTTATGGTCATTTAAGCGGGCATTGGATAAGCATATGGAGGTTATTGGGCTAGTGTAGGTTAGGTAGGCTTCGCTCGGCGCAACATCGAGGGCCGAAGGGCCTGTACTGTGCTGTATTTTTCTATGTTCTATGTTATCTCTTTCAATGATTGGACGAGAGTACACAACGCAAGGTTAGTAAGTTTGCAGATGACACTAAAATAGGAGACATCGTTTACAGTGAAGAACATTATCATAAATTGCAGCCGTACCTTGACCAGCTGTGGAAGTGAGCTGAGAAATAGCAAATGGATAATCGTATCGATGAATGTGACGACTTGCATTTTGGAAAGTCAAATTCAGGTGGGAGTTTAATGATGAATGAGAGGGCCTTAAGGAGTGTATTCGAAATAAAAGGACGTTGGAAATCAGGCACACAGTTTTCTGAAATTTGAATCAGAGAAACACAGGCCAGTGAAGAAGGCTGTTTGCACACTGGCCTTCATCAGGGCATTGAGTATAGAAGTTGGTACGTTATGTTGCAGTTGTACAGGATGTTGGTAAGGCTGCGGTTGGAGTATTGTGCTCAGTTCTGTTCACCTTGCTCTAGAAAGAATATTATTGAACTAGAAAGATTGGAGAAGAAATTTACAAAGATGTTTCCTGGGCTAAAGGGTGTGAGTTATAGGGAGAGGTTGGATAGGTTAGGACCTATTTCTTTACAGCGTTGGAAAAGGAGGGGGCGTCTTACAGCAGTGTAGATCTTATCAAATCATGAGAGGCGTGTATAGGGGTGAACATTTCAAATTCTTTCCTCGAGTTGGGGAATCGAGGACTACAGAGCATCTGTTAATGTTTGGAGGGCAGAAAAATAAAAAAAGAACTGAGAGTCAACGTTTTTTACCCTGAGTGTGATATGCATATGGACTGATCTGCCAGTGGAAGTGACTGAGGTGCGTAGAATAACAAAATTGTAAAAGCATTTGGACCAATACATTGAAAGGAAAGGATTAGAGGGATACAGAACAAGGACAGACAAATGGGGTGAGTGAATGGACATTTTGGTTGGCATGGGCCAGCTGCGCTGAATGGTCTGTTAGCGTGCAGTATGGCTGTGAATGCGTATGGTTTGGAGTTGAGACAGAGAAGGGGATACTGAGAAAAACAAATGTCATGGAAGGACATGTTTGCAGGTTTCAGAATGCTGAAATGAAGCTATTACCATGCAACACGGGTCAGTATTATGGCGAATTATGAGTGAATGGGATATTGCTGTGAGTTTAGACGATGGACAGTTTTGGATGAGCATTTGTTCTGCAGCTTTGTAGCTCGGAGTGAGGACAGCCTCATTGGGCTGAATCTAACAAATATTAATCTCAGTGTTATTTTCATTGAGTGTGACATAGGAAATGTCTGCACGAAGCTGAGCTAGTTTCCTGCTGCTATCTTATCAAATTCACTTCATTGACTATCCATCCCACTCTATGGTGTCCCTCTCATGCAATGCTAGCCCGATTCTCCCATCCATCATGGCTGGAAGTACTCACAGTCGTCTGGATGCACCTTGATGGTGCAAACTTTAAAAGGCCAATGGGCACACGGTTGAGCGTTTCAGTTTGGAGCTGCCCTGCACAGATTAACCCGAGCATGGCAGATAAGGGTCAATCACACCACGGTTGATTGACAGGGTCACGGATGTCCTGGTCAATGGGCAAATGGAGGAGGGGACCATTCTCTTCCCAGAGGGATCACACCACCAGACCCACTGAGCCTGGTCTGAGCTCACCACCCAGCTCAGTGCGGTCTGAAGAAATGTCCAGCAATACAGAACAAACATCAATAACCTTCCTCGCTCTGCCGGGATAAGGGTAACCGTATTCTCTCTGCTCCCTCACACTCACTGTTTATCTGTTATAGCACCGCCCACCGAACAAGGCTCTTGCTGCACCACTCTCACTGCTGCATGCAGCACCTTTCCTCTCTAACTCTCCAAGTGAACTTCAAGCTTTCAATATTTAAATAGCAAGGGTAGTGATACATACCTGATTCATACCTGAAACTGAGTAGGTCAATCCACAAGGCACGGCGTCAGAACGAAAGAGGGAGAGGAAGAATGAACAAGCTCTCTGTTGTTCGTAGTGGTTTGGAGAGTGAATGTTTACAGATTAGAGTAAATGAAAAGAACACTATACAGTCGCACATGGTCAATGCAAATAATAAATGGACAGTGAAACTTACCAGGGACACCAACAGTAGCCAGGAAAGGATAATAAAAATATTGAATGAGGCGAAGTACATATTGGATCCGCGTTGGTAATGACAACCAATTATATGTAGAAAGAATCCAAACATAATTGGATAAACCCCTGTTCATTGTTGGAACATTGCAGTCTATTGTTCTCAGATTCTGATCCCTTGTTGGAATATTCCAGTCTGTTGTTCTCAGATTCTGATCTCTCCGTCCCCCCTCTCTGCTGCTGCTGATCCCTGTTAGTGCCATCGGTGTTGCTCCCGCCCATGCTATGGGATACCACATTGAACAGAGCCCATTTATCATTAGAATTTTGACCTTCTCCACTGGGATAATTAGAATCCACGCAGACTGACATTAATCACAGTCAGCAAACAAACAGATTCAATTAACCAGTTCTGTACATCAGTTTACATAACACAACAAAGGGGAACATTTACTTAGTTTGAATGGAATGGATGGGGCTTGCTGAAGGATAAATGATAAATCTTACATTTTTTTTATCTTTCTTCCCTTTATGTGGAGTATAGCTGGAACACTGCTGGTTTGTATAGGTTTCAGCATATTTCTATAGGGTCAGGGATAAAATAACAGACCACCTGCATAAAATATCGGATGGGAAAGTGTTTAGATACCTTTCTGCAATGCTGCTCCTAGTTTGAAATGCCCTGCTATCGAGTCTTTTCATAATTTTGAGACAGTATTTAGAGCATTGAAACTGCTGCTCAGGAACAGGGAGAAACCGGAGGCAGTCACAGAGACTGGCACACAGGAACAGGTGGCAGTCATTCAATTGCTCGAAATTGGGACAACAGGACAGGAGGGAGTCATTCAAATGTTCGACAGTGGGTGACAAGAAAAGGAGGGAGTTATTCTACTACTTGAAACTGGGACACAGGGATAGGAGGCCGTCACTCAACAATTCAAGACTGAGACACAGGAACAGGAGGCAGTCAATCACTGCTCGAGACTGGGACACAGGAACAAGAGGCAGCCATTCACTGCTCGAGACTGGGACTCAGGAACAGGAGGCAGCCATTCAACTGCACTAGACTGGGACACAGGAAAACGAGACATTCATTCAACTGCTCGAGACTGGGACACAGGAACGGGAGGCAGTCCATTCAACTATTCAAGACTGGGACACCGGGACAGGAATGTGTCATTCAACTACTCGAGACAGGGACACAGGAACAGGAGGCAGTCACTCAACTGCTCGATACTGGGATACAGGAACAGGAGGTAGTCATTCAACTGCTTGAGACTGGGACAGATAGACAAGAGGGTATCATTCAACTGCTCGAGACTGGGGCACAGGCAAACGAGACAGTCATTTAATTGCTCGCGACTGAAACACCGGGACAGGAGGGAGTCATTCAACTGCTTGAGACTGGGACACCAAGACAGGAGGGTGTCATTCAACTGCTCCAGACTGGGACACGGGGATATCTGGGGGCAAGTGAGGCCGCAGATTTCTGTTCCCCAGGAACAGGAGGAGGTGACTCACTCCCCATCACTGTGAGACGGTGGGAGAGAAGAGGAATTGGCTTGTTATTAACAGAAATATCTGAATAAGTTGCATGAGCGAGTCATTCAATCCTGCTCCAACATTTTCCACAACCATGCTAATCTGATTTTGATTCTCTCATTCCATTTTACAGAGATTCCCCTCTCTGCAGTCTCTGCTCTATTTGTTGATCATGTTGTAGACCCAGATGCTGTAACCACAGTCACCGTGACTCATCCAGAGTGGGTCACCAAAACACCTGGTCTTCCTGACTTTCCACAGCAGCTTGAAACACAGCCTCCAGGAAACCATCCCCAGCATTTCCACGAATGTACCAAAGCAAGAATTAAGTCAAATGTCAGTCAACTTCAAGGGATAAGTCTGGTCTTAATCAGTAAAAGTGGAGGGGATTCCTCATGTTACTGAGCACGTGATCAGCAGAGAGTGATTAACACAGGCGATCAATGGATAGGCACAGAGCAAGTTACAAAGCAGTACCTCAAAACTGAAACCCCACTTTCCAACATGGAGCACAGGGCAGGACACTGGGAAGTCGAAGAAAACGCAAGCTATGCTTTCAGAATATTGTTTCTAAGCCTTTTAATTTTGGAAGCTGATGCTCTCGGGTAAGCAACATTCAAGGCCAGAGAAAGATATAGGATAGTTATTCACATTAAAATTCGACAATTAAAACTGGATGTCAGGGTTTAAATACTAACAGTTTAAATACCAACAAATGGGAGGGATTTCGGAAATAGACAGTGAACAGGGAATCAGAGTCAGTATTATGGAAGAATGTTTTTGCAAGTTTCAGAATGCTGAAGTGAAGACATATCGATGGCATCGAGTAACATAGGCTGGTATTTCCAGGAATGATTAATCAATGTGATATTGGTGTGAGGTCAGACAGAATAATCGATTCTCGAAGATGTACAACACGAAACAGATCCTTCAGTTCAACTCGTCCATGCTGATGAGCTATCCCAATATAAGCTAGTATACCATTTGCCAGCATTTGGCCCACATCGATGTAAACCCTTCCTCATCATGAACCCATCCAAATGCCTTTTAAATGTTGTAATCATAACAGCCTCCACCACAATCTCTGACAGCTCATTCCACACAAGCACCATTCTCTGTGGAAATAGGTGTTCCTTAGCTCATTTTTAAATCGTTCGCCTCTCACCTGAAATCCATGCCCTCTAGTTTTGGGGAAAATATCTTGACTATTCACCATCTACATACCCCTCTCGCTACAGGAAAAAAAAATACCCCAACCTACTCACACTTTCCCTATAGCTAAAATCCTGGCACCATCCTTGTAAATATGTTCTGACTCCCTTCAAGTTTCACAATACCTTTCCAATAAGAGCGAAATGACAATTAAATGCAGTACTCCAAAAGTGGCTAAAATAGTGAGCTGGGCAGCAGCAAAGTGACCTCCCAATTGATATAGTGAAACCACTGACCAATAAAGGCAAACATACCAAATACCTGTATCACTACCTTTTAGACTTGCGACTCTCCTTTCAAGGAAAAATGAACCTGCATTCCAAGGTGTCTTTGCTCATCAACACCCCCCAGGACCATGCAATTAAATGTATTCGTCCTGCCCTGATTTGCATTTCCAAAATGCAGCATCTCACATTAATCTAGATTAAAAACCATCTGCCAATTCTCAGCCCATCAGCCCATCTGATCAAGATCCCATTGTAATCTGAGGTAAATCTTCTTTGCTGGCCACCATCAAGTTTGCTGTCATCTGCAAACGTACCAACCACCGCTGCAATATTCACATCCAAATGATTTGTATAAATAATGAAAAGCTATGGACCCAGCAGCGATCCTTGCAGCACACCACTGAATACAGCCCTTCTGTTCGAAACATAATCCACCAACACCACCCTCTGTCTCCTACCTTTGACCTAATTCTGTATCCACATGGCTAGTTCTCCCTGAATTACATGTGAACGAACCTTGTTCAACGGTCTACCATGTGGAAAGTTGTCAACATGAAGTCCATGTCAACAATGTACACCTGTCTGCCTCAATGAATCCTCTTAGTCACTTATTCAAAAAAACTCAATTTAGTGAGACACAATTTTCCACGCTTCGAGCCATATTGCCTATCCCTTATCAGTCCTTGCCTTTCAAAATACATGCAAACCTGTGCCTCAGAATCCTCTCCAACAACATGCCCACAACTGACGTCAGGCTCCCCAACATTTCCTTACTATCCTTCTTAAATGTTGTGAGTAATTGAACAAAGTTAGCAAGCCTTTTATCTTCCAGCACCTGTCCTGTGACAATTGACGATACAAATATCTCAGCAAGGGGCCCAGTAATCATTTCCCTAGCTTCCCAGAGACTTCTCAGGTACACCTGATCAGGTCGCGGGGATTTTTTATCCCTTTTCAGGTTTTACGAACTCCAGAATCTCCTCCTCTGTGATACAGACACTTTTCAAGATGTCATGATTTAATTCCGAAGTTCTTTAACTTGCATATCCTTCTGCAAAGTCAATACTGTTGCAAAATGTTTGTTTACTATCGCCTCTATCTCCTGCTGTTCTGCACATCGGCAGCCTTGCTGAACTTTAAGTGGCCCAACACTCTCCCGAGTTACTCTGTTGTTCTTTATGTTTGTGTAGACCTCCTTTAGATTCTTCTTGACACTAGTTGCCAAAACTATCTCATCTCCCCTTTATGGCCTCCGGCTTTCCCTCTTATGTGTACTCCGACTGGCTTTAGATTCTTCTGGACAATCACTTTAAATCTGGAATGTAGAGGCTGATGCCGATGATGAATCCATTTCGGATTGTTGGAAAAAAACATCTGATTCACTGATATCCTTGAAGGAAGCAAACAACCATCCTTACCTGGTCTGGATTACATGTGACTCCAGACTGACAACAATGTGATTGCTTCTTAACTACACTCTAGGCAATTAGTGATCGGGAATAAATGCAGTACCAACCAGTGGTATTCCTAATCCCGTGAACGAATACAGAAAAAACCCTTCATTCCTTCTCTCTCTACCTGACAGATGCTTTCCTCTTAGCTGTGACCAGACTCTCAATTTCTTCAATCCTCCAGCATTCTTTACGCCTGCCAGCCTTACCCTTCACCCGAATAGTGACATACTACCTCTGTGCTCTTGACATCTCATTTTTGAAGGCTTTCCTCTTTACAAATAGTCCCTTATCTGCGAATATCTGTCAAAATCCACTTTGGAAGGTCTTGACTAATATCATCAATATGGGCCCTTCCGATTTAGAATATTAACTTTTAGATTATAATTCCTTTTCCATTTCTATTTCAAAACTTAGAGAATTATGATTACATGTCCCAAAGTGCT
Organism: Hemiscyllium ocellatum; assembly: GCF_020745735.1. NCBI lineage: Eukaryota > Metazoa > Chordata > Chondrichthyes > Orectolobiformes > Hemiscylliidae > Hemiscyllium > Hemiscyllium ocellatum. The sequence goes on from NW_026867893.1 coordinate 1,064,741, forward strand.
TTCCACACCGATACTTCTGTCTCCTGCCCTACCTTATTTCCCAAGAGTATGTCACATTTAACTCCTTCTCGGTGATGGAGAGATTTGGACAAGCAGCTGCAGCTTTGTATCTGTTAGTGTGGTCAGCCGAGTATTCGATTCATTGGGCTGAATCTAACAGTAATTTTTCTCAGTGCCATTTTCATTGAGTGTGACATTGGGATTGTCTGCACCAAGCCGAGCTAGTTTCCTGGTGAAATCTTATGGAATTCACCTCGTTAACTACGCACCTACCCCATGATGACCCTCTCATTCAATGCCAATCAGATTCTCCCACTTATCATGGCTGGAAGTACTTACCATTGCCCGGATGTCCCTAGATATTCCGTGATCCCTGGCATTGGTGACATCTTATAAAGGCCAAGGGGCACATGGCTGAGCTTTCTCAGGTTGTAGCTGCCCTGCACAGTTTACCCCGAGCATGGCAGATAAGGGGCAATTAAATCACGTTTTATCGACGGGCCACGGAGGTCCTGGTGGATGGTCTAGTACAGAGGAAAACTACAGTTATTGAGGTTAAATTCAAGAATCAAAGAAATTTTTACTTTAAATATAGACATTTCATCCAATTGAATAAAGCTAATCAATATAAAGAGTGTGGGCCATTATTTCGAGAGAAATCATGAAAGTGAAAAGGAGATGTGAGATAGCATGAGCCAAAAAGTTTAAGGATAATCGAAAGATATTGTGCAGCCACATTAAGTGCAAGAGGGTAACCACGGACGGGGTAAGGCCGCTCAAATATCATGAAGGATATTGATGTGTTGAACCCAGGAGATGGGGAATAAAATCATCCCAATCTTGGTGTATCAGACAGCAGCAAGCACGCACTATTGTCTGCCACTCGCATTCATCCAGATTGAATTCTCTGTGCTTTTTGTCAGCCTATTGCCCAATTTGATCAAGATCCTTTTGTAATTATAGAAAACCTCCTTCACTGTCCACTGTGCCACCAGTTTTGGTGTCATCCGCAAACTTACTAACTGTGCCTTCAATATTCTCATGCAAAACATTTACATGAATGGCAAACAATGAAAACCTCGAACCAACCTCTGTGGAATACTGGTGGACACAAGCCTTCAGTCCCACCCACTATTGCTCTCTGTTTCCTGACTTTGCACGACCTGAAAGTTCTGGAGAGAAACACCACACTTCTGGCAGTATCGGGGCAGTGCAAAATGGAATAAACATTTCTTTGAGTCCAATATGACTTGTTCAGAACAGGTTCATAGCAGATTCGCTATGTTAACTCGGTGTCTCTTCCCAGATCCTGCATCATCGGTTGCATTTCTACATCATTTTGCATTGGCATTTCAGATTGTCACTATCTCTAATATTTTGCTTTATTGTTTGATTGATCTAGATGTTGAACCCGGTTATATTTGGCCAATATGCTCCATTCCTGCTCCCATTACTTGTGACAGTGACACATCTATTACACTGGATTCGGTTCTTTCTTTAAGTTCTGAAAATAAATGTGTGGATCTCATCAAAGTTATTTTGATTTAAAAGGCCTTTTAAATGCAGCTATACTTGAAAAAAAAATAGGAATAGTTTATTAATTATGACATTGTCTGTGCGTTTTATGACCAAATTGTCTCCTAAGTCTCTGAACATTTTCAATATGTTTCTCTGAATAATTTCAGCAAAGATGGTTGCTATGCCGCCCATCATCTCTGTATCAGCTCAGTATGAGCTGTATCCTCACTCTTACTCTGCTGCAACTCCCTTGTAACCCCTTATCTTTGTTATCTGTGTCTGGTTTTATTTCTGAATATCCCGTCCAGTTATAAACAATATTAACAACCTGTATAAAATGTGATTAAACAGTCTATATATAAAATATAATTCTGCTCACCACATTCAAAATTGTCCGCTTCTATTCACATTGTCGTTCAACATTCCATGTACAAAATGTCATCTGTTCTCTTGCTTTGCATTGCATTTCATTCCATTTGTCAGAAATAGTGATGGTTGAATACTCGTGACCCGGAGATATTACTGTACTTCCCTCAGGTCTCCTCAGTCACTGGCCCCAGTCTTTTCTGTTTCATAGCCATTATCATATTCATTCCTTTACTGATTCATAAACCCATGCTTTTTTTAGATATGTTTATTGAAGAAAAAATAAATTTTAAAACATGTTGACAAAGTTACAAAACAAAAAAAATACTAATATACCATTAGATATTAACTAAGTAATTACCAAAACACACGAAACACATAAAAAAACAGAAAGAAAACAAATACTAAACTAAGAAGTAATCTAACCTACAAATAACCAAAGCACATTATAGAATATTTCACATTACTCCAAAAAAAGATAACATACTAATTAAATAATGAAGTGCATGCCCAGAATGAATTAACATCAAGTCATAATAAAACAGGTATTCAAAGTTCGGGAGAAGATTTGTAGCTCGGGTGCTCGTTGATGTGGGTCTGTTCGCCGAGCTGGGAGTTTTTGTTGCAAACGTTCCGTCCCCTGTCTAGGTGACATCCTCAGTGCTTGGGAGCCTCCTGTGAAGCACTTCTGTGATGTTTCCTCAGGTATTTATAGTGGCTTGAACCTGCCGCTTCCAATTTTCAGTAGCTGTACGCTGCAGTGGCCGGTATATAGGGTCTGTCAGCAGCTGTCCGCTGCAGTGGCCTTATATACCCTACATAAGGTATATGTATATAATGTATATGTATATAAGGTATATATAGGGACCCTATATACCGGCCACTGCAGCGGAAAGCTACTGACAACCGGAAGCGGCAGATTCAAATCACTATAAATGCCGGAAGAATCAGCACAGAAGCGCTTCACAGGAGGCTCCCAAGCACTGAGGATGTCACCAAGACAGAGGACAAAACGTTTGCAACAAAAACAACCAGCTCGGCGAACAGAACCACAACAAAAACCTGTGTTCATGCACGATTCCTCTCACGGGCGGGGGGCGGACCAGCCAGAGCCACGACCTCACCTAGATAAAACCCCTGATAATATGGCCGAAATATCTGCATCTATTTGTTCAGAAATGGCTGCCATATTTTATAGAACAACTCAGTTATTTGTGGTGCACCATATTCTTTAGGAAGTCAAGGGGAATACATTCCATGATTAACCTGTGCCAATTCGAAAGTACTGGAGGGCCCTCAGCTACCCAGTTTACTAAGATATCTTTCCTTGCACAAAAGGAGAAAATGGAAAATAATTTCCTCCCGTGCACATCCAGGGAGGGCAGGTTCGAAAAACCCAGGAAAAGCGATACTAGATCTATTCCAATTTCCGTTCCCAAGATTTCTGTCAGCGCATTTACTACTCTAGTCCATTATTTTCAGAACCTATGATATGTCCATAAACAGGGTGTGAAAGTGCCTACTTCTATTTTACATTGAGGACACGTTGGAGATATGCCTGCCCTAAATTTTATCAGTTGTTCCGGTGCTATGTGTATCCTATGGCGTACCTTTAGTTGAATAACTTGGGTTCTATTAAAAATGGAGTGTTTTCTGGCATTTTCTCAGATATCGTCGCACATTTCTAAAGGGATTTCCAAACCCATTTCCTGATTCCATGTTTTAATCATTTCTTCCATGTATTTTGATACTTCGTTTTGTAATGAGTGATAAAGAGTGCTGACCGAGGATGGACGCATTGGCCATAACACTCTTCTTTCCCTTTCTGATTTATAAGAGCTATCCAACAATGAGGTCTTCTTCTGTGTATAATCTCGAATTTAGAAATCTCGAAAAAGGTCATCATTAGGCAGTCCAAATTTCTGGTGCAGCTGTTCAAATGACATCATAACCTCCGCATCGAACAAATCCCCTAAGCAAGAAATATCCCTGGAACTCCAGGTTTTAAATGTGGCGTCTGTGTACCCCAGTTGAAAATCCCATGCTCCCACTATAGAAGTGGGTGAGGTTTTTTTTGTAAATTACCTTCGTCATGCCGCATCATCTTCCAGGCGTTAACTGTATTTAGGATTTTTATAATAGTCCATAACGACTTCCATTTTATCTAAAAATAAGAGATTAATGAGGGGACACGAGACCCAGTCAGCTATGGAGCTTAATAGAGAACTCAGCTGATACTTTCTAAAGTCCGGAAAACCCAGTTCTCCCCTTGCTTGTGGAAGCTGCAGCTTCTTTAATTTAATAAGGGGCCGTCTTTGATTCCAAATGAAAGAAGCAATCCAACCGTATAGTTTACACAATACCTGGGCAACATCACAGGGAGCATTCGCATAGGGTATAAGAGACAAGGCAAAATATTCATTTTGATTAGAGCTATTCTGCTAAACCAAAATATCAGGACATTCCCCCGAGCTTTGAAGGGTCCTGCATTATCCTCTCTAATAGGTGCACAAAATTGGCTTTGTACAGCTGACCAAATACTGAGTTGATAAAAATCCCGAAAGATAAAAAATCTCTCCAGAGACCACTGAAAGGGAAAGCGATTTCCGTCCGATAAATTGAACAGACTATCGATACCATCCATTGGCATGGCCTCCAATTTTATGAAATTAATTTTGTAATCTCAGAATGCATTGAGTAAATTAATATCAAAGGATTACTAAGAAAAAGGAGAACATTGTCTGCGTTAATGGTAATTTTATGTTTACCTGAACCAAACCTCAGATCCATTCGATTAAAATCAGCCGGTATAGCTTCTGCCAATGGTTCAATTATTAGCGTGAATAATAATGGTGAGAGGGGACATCACTGACGACAGCTGCTACCCACACTGAAGCTATCCGAGCATAAACCATTAGGAATCACGGCTGCTTTGGGGTCATTGTACAATATTGAGACCCATTTGGCGAATACCTCTCTAACACCGAACATTTCCTGTGTGTCAATCAGATATGACCATTCAACCTGATCGAATGCCTTCTCCGCATCTAAAGAGACTAATATTCCAGGTATTCTTTCCTGATGACAGACTTGGATCACATGTAAAACCCTTCTAATATTATTAGATGATCTATGGCCCCAAATAAAACCATCTGATCCTCTTTTATGATGTGTGGTTAAACCCTCTCCAGCCTTAATGCTAATGTTTTAGAAAGAATTTTAAGATCTACATTTCGCAAAGATATTGGTCTGTGTGATGTGCAATCTTCTGGGACCTTTCCTTTTTAAAGGGTGAGAGAAGTATTTTTTTCTGTCATCGAAGGCGGGAGGCAGACCTGACTATATGAATAATTATATATGTCTATAAGATGTGGATAGATGAGGGACAGGAATGGTTGTTGGAGGTTCCTGGTTACAGATGTTTCAGTAAGATTAGGGAGGGTGGTAAAAAAGGAGGGGGGTGGCATTGCTAATTAGAAATGGTATAACGGCTGCAGAAAGGAAGTTTGCAGGGGATCTGCCTTTGGAGGTAGTATGGGCTGAAGTCAGAAATAGGAAAGGTGCAGTCACCTTGTTGGGTGTTTACTATAGACCCTCCAATAGCAGCAGAGATGTGGAGAAACAGATTGGGAAACAGATTTTGGAAAGGTGCAGAAGCCACAGGGTCGTAGTCATGGGCGACTTCAACTTCCCAAATATTGATTGGAAGCTCTTTAGATCAAGTAGATCGGATGGGGCGGTGTTTGTGCAGTGTGTCCAGGAAGCTTTTCTAACTCAGTATGTAGATTGTCCAACCAGAGGGGAGGCCATATTGGATTTGGTACTCGGTAATGAACCGGGACAAGTGATGGGCTTGTTAATGGGTGAACATTTTGGTGATGGTGACCACAATTCTGTGACTTTCACCTTGGTTATGGAGAGAGATTGCTGCGCACAACAAGGTAGATTTTACAGTTGGGGGGAAGGGAAATTACGATGCTGTAAGACAGGATTTGAGGAGCATAAGTTGGGAGCGTAGGCTGTCAAGGAAGGATGTGGTGGAAATGTGGAACTTTTTCAAGGAGCAGATACGACGTGTCCTTGATATGTATGTACCTATCAGGCAGGAAAGAAATGGTCGTGTGAGGGAGCCTTGGTTGACGAGGGAGGTTGAACGTCTAGTAAAGAGGAAGAAGGAGGCTTACATAAGGTTGAGGAAACAGGGTTCAGACAGAGCAGTGGAGGGATACAGGATAGCCAGAAGGGACCTGAAGAAAGGGATTAGGAGAGCTAAGAGTGGGCATGAAAAATCCTTGGCGGATAGGATCAAGGATAACCCCAAGGCATTTTATGCGTATGTGAGAAACATGAGAATGATGAGAACGAGGGTAGGTCCGATCAAGGACAGTAGTGGGAGATTGTGTATTGAGTCGGAAGAGATCGGAGAGGTCTTGAATGAGTATTTTTCTTCAGTATTTACGAACGAGAGGGACCGTATTGTTGAAGAGGAGAGTGTGAAACGGACTGGTAAGCTAGAAGAGATACTTGTTAGGAAGGAAGATGTGTTGGACATTTTGAACAACTTGAGGATAGACAAGTCCCCCAGGCCTGACGGGATATATCCTAGGATTATGTGGGAAGCAAGAGAGGAAATTGCAGTACCGTTGGCAATGATCTTTTCGTCTTCACTGTCAACGGGGGTGGTACCAGGGGACTGGAGAGTAGCGAATGTTGTGCCCCTGTTCAAAAAAGGGAATAGGGATAACCCCGGGAATTACAGGTCAGTTAGTCTTACTTCTGTGGTAGGCAAAGTAATGGAAAGGGTACTGAGGGATAGGATTTATGAGTATCTGGAAAGACACTGCTTGATTAGGGACAGCCAGCACGGATTTGTGAAGGGTAGGTCTTGCCTGACAAGTCTTATTGAATTCTTTGAGGAGGTGACCAAGCATGTGAATGAGGGTAGAGCAGTGGATGTAGTGTACATGGATTTTAGTAAGGCATTTGATAAGGTTCCCCATCGTATGCTTATGCGGAAAGTCAGGAGGCATGGGATGGAGGGAAATTTGGCCAATTGGATAGAAAACTGGGTAACCGGTCGAAGTCAGAGAGTGGTGGTAGATGGTAAATATTCAGCCTGGAGCCCAGTTACAAGTGGAGTTCCGCAGGGATCAGTTCTGGGTCCTCTGCTGTTTGTAATTTTTATTAATGACTTGGATGAGGGAGTCGAAGGGTGGGTCAGTAAATTTGCAGATGATACGAAGATTGGTGGAGTTGTGGACAGTGAGGAAGGCTGTTGTCGTTTGCAAAGGGACTTAGATATGATGCAGAGCTGGGCTGAGGAGTGGCAGATGGAGTTCAAACCTGCCAAGTGTGAGGTTGTCCAATTTGGAAGAACAAATAAGAATGCAGAATACAGGGTTAACGGTAGGGTTCTTAATCAGGTGGAGGAGCAGAGGGATCTTGGGGTCTATGTACATAGATCTTTGAAAGTTGCCGCTCAGGTGGATAGAGCTTGTAAGAAGGCCTATGGTGCATTAGCGTTCATTAGCAGAGGGATTCAATTCAAGAGTCGTGAAGTGATGTTGCAGCTGTACAGGACTTTGGTTCGGCCACATTTGGAGTACTGTGTGCAGTTCTGGTCGCCTCACTTTAGAAAAGATGTGGAAGCTTTGGAGAGGGTGCAGAGAAGATTTACCAGGATGTTGCCTGGAATGGAGAATAGGTCGTACGAGCTTGGTTGAGAGTTCTCGGCCTTTTCTCGTTGGAGCGGCGAAGGATGAGGGGTGACTTGATAAAGGTTTATTAGGTGATCAGAGGAATAGATAGAGTAGACAGTCAGATACTTTTTCCCCGGGTACAACAGAGTGTTACAAGGGGACATAAATTTAAGGTGAAGGGTGGAAGGTGAAGGGGAGATGTCAGGGGTGGGTTCTTTACCCAGAGAGTGGTGGGGGCATGGAATGCGCTGCCCGTGGGAGTGGTAGAGTCAGAATCATTGACGACCTTTAAGCGGCATTTGGATAGGTACATGGATGGGTACTTAATCTAGGATAGATGTTCAGCACAACATCGTGGGCCGAAGGTCCTGTTCTGTGCTGTATTGTTCTATGTTCTATGTTCTATTTCCTGCTCTCCTCACTTGTCCTGACATCTTCAATAATCTGTGCTCATATACACGCAGTGCCCTCTGCTCCAATACCCCTTTATACTGTCACAGAATGTATTATATTGATTTCAGAGTTATTCCAACCAAGGTGCATCACCTCACACTGCACCTCACATTGATTCTGAGTTCCCACAAAACTGAAACCTACACCAATGTGTCACTGTCCTGCTGGAGTTCCACGCTGATCTCCACGAACATTATAATTCATCCAGGTTTGTTATCTGCAAACATTGAAATTGTCCTACAGTCACACTCCACACAAGAAATATTGACTCACTCACTATTGTGAACAATTGCAATCCTAACACACTCGCTGTGGACAGAACAAAATACTGGCAAACAACAGACAGAATAATTGAAATATTGACAAGGCCATCATGGAGCAAGAGAACTATTGACAGGCACTCAATGTCTCTATGTGTTTCTGTGTATTAGTGAATGTCTCTATGACTCGCCATTAGTGTGTGTCTATCTGTGTGCATGAGTGTGAGGCGAGTCTGCAGTCTTTGTGGTGCTTAAAGTGATGTAGTATCCCCCAGATACGAGATCTGAGGAACGGTCCTCTCACTTTTGTCCACAGATGCTGTCAGACCGGCTGAGCTTTCTGTTGCTGACAGTCTCTGCTGGTCTCCCCACACCACTGTACAAGTGGGAATGGAGGGTGAAAATCATCAGGGATACATTTTGGGAGGGACAGAGGGAGGGCAGCAGCTCACAGCACCATCCAAACACAGGCAGACACACACACAAACACAGATACACAGACACACACCGACAGACAGACACACACAGGCACACAAACAGACACACATACACAAACATACACATATACACAGACACAGGCACACACACACTCACAGAAACGCACACACAGACACAGACAAACATACACACGCACACACAGATGCAGTCAAAAACAGATACATGCACAGATGGACACACACTCACACAAGCAAACACACACGCAGTCACACATACAGTTGCACACAGACGCACACACACATACTCAGAGGAACCCCACATCCACACAGACACAACCACACAGACACACACACACCCAGATGCAGAGTGACACAGATGCACAAACAAAAACACAGAGACGTAGATACGCCGACTGATATACACGCACACACTCGTGTCCCTCAGCCCTACATTTTGATGTTCCATTCAGCCCTTTGGACCTGCTACACAGGGATAGATAGAGGCCTCTCCGATGGTAAGGTGTAGTTTCAGAAATGTACTTGGAAAATCCAGGCTGGGTCAGGAAGTGAACCACCACCCCGCCTCCCCCCAATCCATCTTTCCAGGCTTCGCCTCTCTATAACTTCTGCTCGAGATGTGGGTCAGACTCAGATTCGCTTGGAATACAGTTCCCATAACCCACCCAGGGTTAACTCAAAAAACGTCTGCTCTCCTTGAATGCAACATTGTATAACACAACTTCCAGGAAAATAACCAATTACTTTCCAAAAGAATAACATGACAACATAAGAAATAGGAGCAGGAGTAGGATATCCGGCCCCTCAAGCCAGCACTGTCTTTCAATAAGAGCATGGCTGATCTACTCCAGCGCTCAAACCCACTTTCCTGCTAACCCCTTGCTTCCCTCAACTTGCTGATATGTGAAAAGCCACTCCACCCCGTCAGGGCCCCTTGTTTGCTGCTTGAACGGTTGTTCTTTTTCAGCATTACACTCTTTCAACACAGACACACATACACGCACATACGCACAGCCACCCCACACCCAGATACACACACATGCCCAGATGTAGAGAGACATACAGTTGCACAAACAAACACAGAGAGGTGCACACACACACACACAAAACACACAACCACAGATGTCACCAGTTTCATCATTCCCTTCTCCCCACTTTATTCCAGATCCAACCCTACAACTCGGCCCCTCCTTCTTGAACTGTACAACCTGTTGGTCTTCCTTCCCACCTATCCACTCCACCTTCCACTCTAAAATATCACCTTCAGCCCACCTTCATTTAACAATCGCCTTCCCAGCTACTTTCCCCTAGCACCACCCTCTTCCACTTATCTTTCAGACCCCTTGGCCCACAAGCCTCATTCCTAATGAAAGGATTATGCTCGATAATCCGATACTCCTGCTCCTTGGATGCTACTTGAAGAATTGCGTTTCTTCAGCACCACACTCTTTCAAGACAGACGCACGCATGCACACACAGACACAGAAACGAATACACAGTCAGACTCAGACACCGTCAGACAGACAGACACACGTAACGACACTTCTACAGACACACTTCCCACCCCCGAAGACATCGAAACTCTCCCTCCACACACAGACACTCACACTCCCCACACATGCACACATAGGCCCCCACACAGGCACACACAGGCGCACACAGACACACACACACAAATACACACACACACACGGACAGGCATACTCAAACAGTCACATGCACACCCACAATCCCCACATATGCACACATCCGCTAACACAGACACACACAAACAGATATATACACTCCAATAGACACACCCGAACTCAGGCGCAGACACATGCAAAACACACAAGAACACACAGACACAAACACACATAGACACATTCACACAGATCAGCACAAAGATACGCAAACAGACAGACATACACACACAGGCATACAGAGAGAAGCTCCCTCTCATTGACGTTCACCACACAGAAAACACACCCATACAAACAAACACACAGGCAAGCACACACACAAACTCATGCACACACAAACAGATAGATACCCACAACCACCCATACACAGACACCCACATTCCCCACACACATGCACGCACACAGAGATGTACACAGGCACGCGCGCACACACAACAAGAACACACAGTAACACACACAGATACACAAAGACATGCACACACACGCAGACGCACATACATACACACAGCTGCACACAGGCACAAAAACACATAAACACACACACAGATGCACACACACGCATTGACGCACACAAACACATACACACATGCACACACACACACACACACGCACGCACACACACACATCCAGTAAAATGCAATGTTCAGTGATTTACCCTTCCAAATAATATTAGATGTAAGAAAGGATTGAAAAGTCCTAAAACGCACCAACAGAGCATGGCATTGTATCACTTTCAGCACAAGAGGGAGTGGCTGAGGGAAGGGAGGGGAGGAAGGGAGGCTTTGAACACCATTAAACATTTCACCTCAAAACGAAACAGTTCCCATTTTACACAGATGCAGAAATAGAGAAACAAACATACATACACACTAATGCAGAACACTCAAAGAGATAGATACACATAGATACACATATAGAGACACACAAATCGACAAGCGTGGACAGAAATATGCAGTTGCATACAAACACACATGAAAGCATAGAGTTATACAGGGGGTTTGAAAACAGACATATCAGCCCATACACTCAATTCTAACCATAATCTCAAACTAAACTAGTCCCACGTTCCAGCGCATGGAACATATTTTTCCAAACGTTCACTTATTCTTGTACTTAATAAAATGTCTTTTAAACGTTGTAACTTTACACACATCTATCACTTCTGAGGACGGTCATGCCATACATGAACCAAACGATGTGTAATCACAATGCACTTCATAGGCCCTGATCAGGTATACACAAAAACTCTGTGGGAAGCTCGATTGCTGGAAATCTTGATGAGACGTTCTTATCATCAATAGCCACAGCTGAGGTGCTGGAATGCATGAGGCTGACTAAACGTGGTGTGATTATTAAACAAACTGGCAAGGAAAAGCCAGGTAACAATAAACAAGTCAGCCTGTCATCAGTAGTGGGCAAGTTGTTGGAGAGAATCCTAACGACAGGATTTACATGTAATTGGAAAGGCAAGGACTGATAAAGGATGGTCAACATGACTTTCTGCATGGGAGGTCATGTCTCACGAACTGGATTGCTTTTTTGTGAAGAAGTAGCAAAAGGCATTGATGAGGGCAGGCAGTGGACATGATCGAAATTGACTTCAGTAAGGCATTCATCAAGGTTCCCCATGAAAGACTTCTCATGGAATACAAAGAGAACTAGCCATTTGGATACAGAACTGGCTCAAAGATAGAAGACAGAGGGTCGTGGTGAAGGATTTTTTCAGACTGGAAGCCCGTGACCAGTGGTGTGCCAGAAAGATCGGTGCTGGTTCCACTGCTGTTCATCATTTACATAAATGATTTGGATGTGAACGCAGGAGGTATGGTCAGTAAGTTCATATTTGACACCAAAATTGAAGGTGAAGAGGACAGAGAAAATGATTACCTCAGATTATAACGGGATCTTGATCAGGTGGACCAATGGGCTGAGGACTTGCAGATGAATTTAATTTAGATAAATTGAAGTGCTACATTTTGAAAAGGAAAATCAAAGCTTAGCTTATACATTTAATGTTAAGTCCCTGGGGAGTGTTGCTAAACAAAGCGACCTTGGAGAGCAGGTTCATAGTACTTTGAAAGTGGCGTTGCAGATATATAGGATATTGAAGAAGGTGTTTGATATGCTTGTCGTTGTGGGACAGTGCATTGAATGTAGGAGTTGGAAGGTTATATTGCGGCTGTCCAGGACATTGTTTAGGCCACTATTGAATACTTCATGCAATTAAAGTCTCGCTCTTCGAGGAAGGATGTGTGAAAAATGAAAGGCTTTAGAAAAGATTTACAAACATCCAGGATTGAATATTTTGAGATTTATGGAGAGGCTGAATATGCCAGAGTTATTTTCCCTGGAGCATCAACGGTTGAGAAGTAATCATAGATGTTTATATACTCACAAGTGGAATGGATCGTGTCAATAGCCAATGTCTTTTCCCCAGGGCCATGCGCCAAATCTAGAGGATATAGTTTGAAGGTCAGAGGGGAAAGAATTAAAAGGGATCTAAGGAGCAACGTTTTCAATGAGAGGGTGCTGTATATGTAACGAACTGCCAGAGGACATTGTGCAGGCTGGGACAATTGCAACATTTAAAAGGCATCTGGATGGGCACATGAATAGGAAGTGTTTAGGGGGATATGGGCCAAGTGCTGGCAAATGGAACCACGTTAACGTAGGACATCTGTTTGTCAGGGACAAGTTGGGTAGAGCTGGGTAGCTCTATGACACTTTGTCGTCTGTAAACCTTTCTCCTGCCATCTTAAAATTACCACCTAGTCTTGATATCCCCCACCCTAAGGAAAGGGCACCTTCCATTCAACATTATCTATACCCCTCTTTATTTTATAAACGTCTATAAGTTTTATAAGGTCTCAACTTTCCAAGTTGCAGTGGAAAAGGTCCTTGCCCATCGAGCCTGTCCTTATAACGCAAACACTCCATTCCCTGCAACAGGGAGAAAGTGAGGACTGCAGATGCTGGAGATCATAGCTGAAAAATGTATTGCTGGAAAATCGCAGCAGATCAGACAGCATCCAAGGATCAGGAGAATCGATGTTTCGGGCATAAGCCCTTCTTCAAGAAAGGGGAAGTTGTGCCAAGTAGGCTAAGATAAAAGGTAGGGAGGAGGGACTTGGGGTGGGGGTGGTGGCGATTGGAAATGCGATAGGTGGAAGAAGGTTAAGGTGAGAGTGATAGGCCGAAGAGGAGGTGGGGGTGGAGAGATCGGGAAGAAGACTGCAGGTCAAGAAGGCGGTGCTGAGTGCGGGGATTGGGACTGAGATAAGGTGGGGGGAGGGAAAATGAGGAAACTGGATAAATCTGCATTCATCCCTTGTGATTGGAAGGTTCCGAGGCAGAAGATGAGAGCGAGTATTCAGGAGGTGGCAACAGAGCTACTGAAAGAATTACTGACTATTCGTCAAAGCTGGTTAGATTCTGGAAAGAATCTTGCTGACTGGAAAACAGCTATTGTAAACTTAAACATTTAAAACAGGACGGAGAGGGCAAACAGAAAAAAAAACTAAATAGCTTGATGTCAGCTGTGAGAAAGAAACATTGTTACCTTTTATAAGGAATGTGACTACTAGACACTTGGAAAATATATCAGCTTGTGATATATCGGAGGACTGCACTCTGGACATGTCGCTCACTCCTGCCTGGAAAGTTCCAGACTCAATCCAGTTCACTTCTTGGTGAATGTCAGCACAGTCCTGTCCCTGGTGTGAGTTTGAAGGAGGAGACACAGCTCAGTGACCGCCTCATTTTTGAAAGACGCTGGTTTCACGTTTTACATTTGGAATTGGTCCAGCTTAGACAAATGTTCCTGGAAATTCCTGGGAGGAACATGAAATGCCCTGGCCCTCCCTGTGTACACAGTTTCTCCTCTGGGTAGCCACGATTCCATGTGTTTACCATGGACCCAGAACACTCTGAAAATGCACTGTTCATATCTCGTCCAGAGTTGGGTCACCATACCCTTGGATATCCCTGAATAGACGCAGCAGCTGATAACACAAACCAGTGAAAAGCGTCCACAGAACGTCTCTTTACTCTGTAATTACTTGAGCAAGTCAAATCCCTACACACGGTGCACCCAACCAGTGTTGAAAATGTTTCTGTTCTTAGCAGAAAAAACAGTTACATCTCTGCACTGCCCTACAGTTACAGTACCTTTCTCCAAAAAAATCAGTTGACAATGTGGCATTCGGTTTCTTTGTCTCTCAGCAACTATAAGGGCAGCACCAGTATTGCCGATGGAGTTGATCATTACACCCAGAGAAGAAAGACAGAGGCAATATAACTCAATGTAAACAGGGACACATCTAAATTCACATGATATTCAGGAATATGGGGAAAGGGGAAATTTTAGAGTAAGCTCCCATGTTATTTTCCTTCTAGTTCATCATCATCAGTTCCTATGTTTGCTTTTCATTTCTCTCTCTCTCTCTCTCTCTCTCTCTCTCGCTCTTTCATTCTGGGCTATTGTACATCCACTCAACTAACCTTCCCTCACACATCAGACCATCTCTGATATAAATAACATTACTTCCCAGTTGCTTTCAGTTGTGATATAGGGTAACTAGATTCGAAACTTTACCTGTTTTTCTCCTGACCGAGGCTGCCATACTTGCTGAGATTCTCAAATATTTTCAGACAATGTGGACTTTTATTTCAGATCTCTATCATCCACAGTTCCTTGCTTTATTTCACCTTTAATTCTGTTGTTTCACGAGATGTCAGCATCACTGGCACAGGCAGCATTTGTCATCCATCACTAATTGCCGTTAACTGCGAGACGATTGGTGAAGGCAATATGGAGCCAACCTTTTTTTGTCACACTTTGTTTCTTTACCAAAGGCTATCAGTGAAATAATAAAAGAAATCCTAATGTTTCATGGTGGCTGTTTGTTAAATGAGGTTTCTTTCCAATTGTTGCCACTTGAATTTAAGTTCTATCATTGGTTCTGGTAGAATTTGAAACAATGCCTTTAGAGTCAAAACACGGCAAGTGAAATTATTATTCTGATATGAGGTTTCCATTATGAAATAACTGGAGAGACAAGTACAAGTTTGTAGTCAAAATATTTATACCTGGAAGAGTAGTCAAGAAAGAACTGGAGCCGTAAAATCTGAAGTTAACAAGGGGGCAGATGATGGCTTATTCAGCAACAGCACTGAGGTAGAGCTGGTGACTGGTGATATTATAGTGGTGGGTGTAGGCAGGGTTGATAACAGAGAGAATAGAGAGACATAAAGAGTTCGGGGCAAAAGGAAAACTCGTGTCTGAGCAGCTTGTTCCTTCTTAGATGTTTATGAGTGAGGCTTCGGAAATTGATAGAAATTAAGTGGAATTTGTGACTGAAACTGAAGATAACAGGTTATGTATTTGTTAAACATAAATAACAGAAATAGCAATAACCTTCACCATCGCGAATAGAATTGACAGAAATAGGCTTACCAGGGACAACAATAATAGCGAGTATAGGATAGTAACCTGCCTGAATAATCATTAGGACGGTCGTATCCGCAACTCTAACCATGCCCAATCCCGAGAAAGCAAGTATAGACCGAAGGATAAAGTACTGTCCATTGTTGGAATATTCCAGTCTAATGTTCTCAGATTCTGAGCCATTGTTGGAACATTCCAGTCTGTTCTTCTAAGATTCTTTTCCTCTCCCTCAGCCTGGAGCTGCTGACCCCAATCATTGGAGGATGACTCTGCCGCTGATAATATGGAATAACAGGTTGAAGGAAGCCCCTTACTAATGGAAGAGGGAAACCCTTCAATGACACAGTTAGTATCCATGGAGACTGACATCAATCACAGTCAATGTACAAACAGCTCCAGTTAACCCTTTCACTACAATCCTTACAAGTCACAATAATACTTGGTCTGGTTGGGATGTTGACATCGCTGAATGTTGGGCTAATAATATCATCTCCAATTGTAAAGTTAGGGGTGAGACAGAGAGATGATGCTTTCTATTCAGTAGTTCGATGATCCTACGATGTTTGGGCAGGGTTGGAATTGCTTGGCTCCCAAAGCCGTTGTGGTGTCTGATAACCAGGCCTGCTGCATCCTATTGTTTTATTTATTTATGATTAACTTTGACATGTATCGTTTAACGGCATAGGTGGGGTTAGGCATTTCTGAGAGCCTCCTGCAGTGCCATAAACAGTGTAGATACAGTCCATGCCTCGTGGTCCTTGCAGCTGCGGCCGGGTCCTGTGGAGTGATGGTCAAGCTGTCACAGAACCAGAATTCTTCGTTTTACCTTTCCCCAGTTATTGCTGGCGTCTCAGCAGGATTGGAAAGCTGGAAATCTCTCCCAGCTGCTACACCCTCTCTGAAATTTCTCTCAGAATTGTCTTTTTGATGTTCTTTCCTCCTGCATTGGAGAACTGCAGGTGAGACAATCTGTTTCCTGAATTTTTTGTTTGACAGGTGTGTGTTTACAGGATGTTACCATATTGGAACAGTTATTGTTTAGTAGATAAACAATCGATTATTCTGCTCTTTTGTGTTTTGTCACCAATGGTTGAATTAATTGTGTTTTGCTTAATGTCTAATATTTTGACCAAGCGAACTGCATCTGAAACACAGCACCTCACATTTATCTCTATAATAAAAGAAAAGGTCCGGTCAAGACTACCTTCGACATATATTTTGAGATGTGTCTGCTCAGTTCCATAACAAAAAGGAATTGCCTTATTTTAATGAACAACATGTTGCAGAAACACGGGATTTCACAGCGGAAATTCGCCATGCTGGAGGAGTGATAGCTCTATCAGGAATTATATCGCAAAGTTAATCCACATCCCACATCCAGCCCAGACCGAATAAGCCCAGATGAGATATCTGCTCGACATGGAGCAGGTTCAGTACAACCCAGCAATCAGTCTATGATGGAATGTAGCACAGGTCTCTCTAGTTCACTAGCTATCTGTCCAACACGCGGAGCAGTACAGTACACACCTATGCATTGATTCAGAAACATTGACAAAACGGTCTGTCCAGCATGGGGTGATATGCAGCCCACACCAGTGTCTTGATCGATAGACGTGGACAAGGCATCTGTACAGTATGGGGATCTGTGCAGTGAATGAATCTGTAAACCTGGAACAGTTACAGTCAAAGCAGCTGTTTTCACCTCTCCAGTACATTGCTCACTAACACTGTGTTAGATCACTGCCCATAGCGAAGAAACATGCAGCCCATGCTGGAAGTGACAGGATGTGCAGCTCCCATACATTTACAGCCCCATATCTCCACTGTGTCCTGACAAGGGGGTGCTGCAGGTGTGAACATCACTGCCAGAGAGAGATGGCGGGGGGAGTCAGTTTAAATATCAACAAAAAAATATTTTTGGATAAAAACGGGAAAGGGAGATTGAAACACAATTTCATGGAAGATCACAGATTTCAGAATGCTGAAATGAAGATATTTTGACAGCATGCTGCAACGTGAGCCAGTATTCCCAGGAATGATGGGTGAATGATATATTCGTGTGAATTCGGATGATGGAAAGTTTTGGGTGAGCATTCTTCTTCAGCTTTGTAACTGGGAGTGGAGTCAGCAGATTCTTCAGCTCATTGGGCAGAAACCAACATTCATTTATCTCAGTGACATTTTCATTGAGTGTGACTAAGGGATCGTCTGCATGAAGCCGGGCTAGTTTCCTGGTGTTACCTTATCGAACTCACATCATTAACTACTCACCCCAGCCAATGGTGTCCCTCTCATTCAATGCCAGCCTAATTCTCCCACCCTCATGTCTGGAGGTAAACACCATCGCTTGGATGCCCCGTGGATGTTCTGTGATCCCTGGCACTGGTACCATCTTTAAAAGACCAATTGACACACGGTTGAGTTTTGTCAGTTTGGAGCTGCCCTGCACAGTTGTGTGAACTCATCACCCTGCTCAGTGCAGGATCTGCGGTCTGAAGAAATGTCCAACAATACAGGACAATAACCTTCTCCATTCTGCCAGGATAAGGGTCACCGTCTTCTCTCTACTCCCGCATACTCATTGAAATCTGTTGTAGTATCTACCCCGTACAAGGCTCATGCTCCATCACTCTCACGGCTGTATGCAACACCTTCTCTCTCTCTCTCTCTCTCTCTCTCTCTCTCTCTCTCTCTCTCTCTCACTCGCCACTTTCCCCCCACACTATAAAACCTGTATATCTGTGATAGCACCTACCCGAACAAGGCTCATGCTCCATCATTCTCACTGCTGTACTCAGCGCCTTTCCTCTTTCTCTCTTTCTTTCTTGCCTTTCCATTACCCTCACACGGTGAGAGAATGTTCTGGAGAATACCGATTATGGAATGTTCCAGAAAATGGTCCAAGTAATTTCCTTTTACAGGAAAATGTCAGTGTACCAGTGTAACATTTGAGAAGAAGGAGTAGAGATGTATGTTTTTCAAATCACAGCCAGTTAAAATCTATCATGAGGCCAATCAACCCATCAAATGTGTTCTAGCATACAATGAGATTGCGGATTATTTGATGGTTTGCTCAGCTCCATGTTGCAGGAACTTTCAGTTATTCAACCCCCTGCGTTCCTGTCACTGACCAGACGACACTCAGGCACTTTTACCACGTTTTTTTTCAAGTGCCTGTTCGAGTGCATTTCCCATGGGGACCGACACTCCAAACAATATATTCCACCAGTTGTATACTTTTATGTAATGATAAGCTCATTTTACACAGACTGACCAAAATCTACACTTCTTTTATGGTTATCGGTAAGCAATAACAGTTAGTATTCTGGTTATTTCACTTGTCTCACCTTATGTTATTCAGCCAAAGACAGCTTCCAAACACTTGTCTCGTTATAAAATATAATTTCTAGCCGAGAACATTTTTATCCTCAGCCGTTATCTTGACCGTTATATGAATTGTACCTTTTTCCCTTGTTAGGAAAGTTTCTATTGTCCTTTGTCTGAGACTGTTTCTGTCTGTAACAGTTACACAGTCTCCCACTCATTTGGTTGGACGGCTGGTTTGTGATGCAGAGGGAGGACGCCAGCACAGGTTCAATTTCCCCACACTGGCAGAGGTTATCATGAAGAGACGCTCTCTCAACCTCACCCAAACACCTTAGGTGTGCTGACCCTCAGATTTACACACCACGATGGTCTCTGTCTCATGAAAGAAGAGCCCCATGGTCCATTGGAACTCTATTCTATCACTTTTTCATTTATTTTATTTCCCTACCTTACCATTTGTTTTGCATTATGTTCCTGGGTGTTTTGGATTAGTGTCATTTTGTACTACTGCCAGCATTTCTCCCACACCGCATATTCCTGCCATATAATCCTGGACTCCATTGTTATCTGTGAGACTTCTGTCTGTGCCTCAAAAATATTCAATATCTCTGCCTCCAATACTCTGCGGGATGAGATTTCCAAAGTCGCACAACACTGACAAAATAATAAACAATCTCATCTGGGTTGCGAAGTTGTTATTTTGTCTCCTTACCTGAGAAAGAATGCAATTACATTAGAAGTAGTTCAGAGATGTTTCACTTCACATATTCCTGGGATGAAGGGCTTACATTATGGAGGATTTAACAGATTACTCTTGGAATGAAAGGTGATCTCATTGAAATATGCAAGACCTTGAGGAACATGGATCAAAAAGATAACCATTGGGTGTTTGTCTAGTCCAAACTTGTCATTGTCATAGAACCTCTATAGTGTGGAATCAGGACATTCTGTCCATTTAGTTCACACTGGCCCACCGAACGGCATCCCACCCAGACCTATCCCCTTACCCTAACCATGTAATCCTGCGTTTTCCATGCCGAAACCAGCTTACCTACACACATCCCTAAGCATTATGGGCAATTGAGCAGGGTCAATTAATTCCAACCTGCACATCTTTGGACTGTGGGAGGAAACTGGATCACCGGGAGGAAACACACATAGATGCCGGGAGAATTGAAGGTTACAATTGAACGCAGCTCGTTGTTGATATGAGGCAGTAATGCTAACCACAGGTCCACCATGTTGTTCCGTTATTCTATTAGTTATATGTGGCTGACTAAAGAAATCTACCTGACTTGTTCCTATCGCTGAACCTGACCAAGTCTGAGACCTTTATTATCGGCCATATCTTCAACCTGGTTACATTTAAACTTTTGCAAACAATGGGGGAGCGGTACTAGAAAAGGTAACAATGGCACCCTACAATCACAGTCAGAACTGGAGTGAGGATAATTCACAAAGTGGGCATTTATTCAAGTGCGAATATTTTTTACCAGAAGTTTGTAATGGCTGAATCTTTATATTATATCAAGGCTGGCTTAGTCTGATTTTCCATAGACATGTGTATCAGGGATAATGGTGCAAGGAGAGAAAAGTGCAGCTGTGACCACAATGAGATGCGCCATGACCTACTTTACCACGGTTGGAGTAGCGTCAAAGGGCCGAATGCCCCACTCGTGTCCCTCAGCCTGTGTTCTGATGTTCCATTCACCCCTTCGGACCTGCTACACAGGAGCAGATGGAGGTCACTCCGATGGTTAGGCGTTGTTTCAAAAATGTACTTGTAGAATCCAGGCTTGTTCAACACGATTTTCCTGCTACCCCCTCGTATCTCTCAACTCGCTTGTATGTCCGAAACCAATCCACCTCCTCTGTAAATACATTCATTGACCCACCTTCCACAACTGTCTGGGTTTGGGAATTCCAGACCTTCACTATCTTCTGAAAGATGGCATTTCTTTACAACTCAGTTTCAAATCAATATCCCTTATTCTATATCAATGTCCCGGTGTGAGACACTCTGTCTAGGTGTGGAACCACATTCTCAACAAATATCTTGTCAAGCCCCCTCTGTACCTTGTCCATTTCAGTATTGTCACCCTCATTTATTTCAAGCACAATGAATAATTGCCTTATCATTTTAGATGTACTCAAAAACCCAACCCTATCATCCCAGAAACCCGCTTAATGTACCAATCTAGTTACTTTCTCTATCAGCATGATGACTTTATGTTTCATGTGCAGGAACACTCCAATCTCTTTGTACTGCTCCTTTGCTGGTACTTCTTTCCATTTAAAAAAAAGCCTGCCTTTTGGTTGGCAGGGTCATTCTCAAACCCGGATGTGTATTGCACTCAGCTCCCTCTTTCAGGCTCTCAGTATAGATGTAAATAACTGAAGCCATTGGATTGATATTGGTGCTACTCCAGTAGATATGTCTTTATCATAAAGATCGATGAATCCTGACTCTCAAATTTCTATGTGATAACCATCCGTCATCCCATATTATCAATCATATTATGAGTCTCTGTCTGGTGGAAGAGCCTTTACTTTGTGATACCTTGTGGAAAATCTTGGGAAAGCCTCATGTCTATCAGTTCCCCTTTATCAAGTCCGCTTGTTACATTCTCAGGGATCTGCAGAAAAATAAAATGCATAGTTTTACAAGGCAAAATATAGTTTCCCTTTCACAAAACCATGCGGACTCTGCCTGAAACTTCTCTAAATGCCCTCAATTCCTTTCTTAATAACAGACTGTCGCAGATTCCCAGCAGTCATGGTTATTCAAAATGGTTCCTGCTTTCTGTTTCGCTCCATCCTTGAAAACAGGCGCCATATTGGAGCTTCCCGAGTTTCGCTGGAGCATTTCTGTCATCCAGAGAGTGATGGAATATTTCACAAAGTGGCACCAGTCAATCTGAAACCACTTCTTTTAAAACCAATTATGAATTACTGCTGACCTGCCTATCCTTAGGCTTATCTGTTGTTAAAAATCTCGTACTTTTGTTAGAGAAAGTTCTGGAACCCACCTATTACCATTTTCTTGTTGATTTTAAAATACTGACAGTGCTTCCCTGTGAGGATTGATGTCAAATACTGGTGTAAATTATCTGCCTGTTCCCTGTAGCCACTTCCCTAGTCACACCCTCCGAATGTCCCCAATATACTTTCCTGACTTTCTTTTTACAAAAGGTCACGCACTCATCTTCAACTTTTCATATACACACAGAAAAACTTGTGATACTTGTTTTTATATTTCTTGCCAATTTATTTACATCATATCTTTTCATCCTTTTTTCCGTCTATTTCTTGCTTTTTCCCTCGCTTTCTAAATTCATACAGTCATATTGGACTCAAGCATTTCATCCAACCTGTCCATGCTGACCAGGTTTTCCAAACTAAACTAGTCTCATCTGATTGCGTTTGGTCCACACGCCTCTGAACACTTCACATTCATATCTTTGTCCAAATGTCTCTTAAATGTTGTCGCTGTACTTGCATCTACCAGCTCATCTGACAGCTCATTCCATGCACAGCCTCCTCTGCGTAAAAAAAGTTGCCGTTTTGTCCATGTTAAATCTTCCTCTTTTCAACTTAGAGCTGTACCCTATATGGTTGGTCTCCCCTATCGTGTGGAAAAGACCTTGGTAATTCACCATATCCTTGCCTCCCATGATTTTATTAACGTCCAGAATGACACCTCTCAAAGTCCTCCATTCCATTTGATACTAACTTCAAGTACAAGAATTTACTAATCAGTATTGCAAATTTGAAACAATATATTTTTTAAAAATGACAGGTAAACAACACTCAGCACAAGCTTCATACTGGGATTTGTTTTTCTCCATGTTACAATACTAAGGCAGCAGGAAACTCTTACTAGTGCCAATAAGACATCAAGTAAATAAATTCCTGTGTCTAAAGGGGGTGATGATCTCTGCAGTGAAAAAGTTTCTCTGGTCAGAACTATGCAAGAAAAAGAATTGCATACCACACGGTCAGCGTGCAGTTGCCTTTAGTACAGTGAGATGAAGGCTGAGAATACTTTTTGAAATTTGGATTATTCAGTGCAAAAAGCAAGAGGGGTTTTCAATGAAGTTTACTGCAAGAAGGAATCTTTCCGGAGTGAGATGTGAGTGGGAGCTGTAAAACAGCATGAATGGAAAGGCCGACCTACACTGAGACCAGAGGCAAAGTGGCAGCACTAACGGAGCTTGATGCTACTGCAGGGAAGGTAGACTTGATCAAAGAACTTCAGTTGAAGTGGATATGGACCATAAAGTGAGAGAATGTGCTCTGTAATTGGAGGGAGATAAACTGGAATCAGAAAGGGGAGATAAGCAGGGAAGAGGATACAGCAGCAGAGGATTCAAGGTGTAATTTAGGAAGCATAATTGAAATTCATGCCTCGCATCTGCTTCTGTTCCCTGAAATAAATGTCGTAAACCTGGGCACACACTAATTCTCGTTAATTTGTGATTGAATAGTATCCCTGACAGACTTTTTGAACCACGGGTGGTTCATCTTCTTTCCGTCCTTCTTTTCGAACAGAAACAATAATTTCTGAGCAGTATGGGATATCTGCTTGAATGTCTGCCCATGTATACCCACTGACCATCCCCTGGGTGTAATTCCACATCACGACTCAGACCAGATGTGCGAAAGAAATACTCAATTTAGATGCCTGGTTCTATTCAATCATTTGGGAAACTTCTGCATGTGGCTGAACATATGATCAGCGGAGACTGACTCAGTCACACCTCCCAGCTGAAGCAACAATTCACTTGTACTCTTTCAATCCAGTCTCCTATCATTGCTGCTCACAATGCAGTCTCCTTTACACTGATGAGACCAACCAGAGACTGCACTGAGGAACATTCTCACTCTGTCTGGAGGAATAACCCTGCCCTTCTCAATGCTTCCCATTTCAATTACCATCCTTGTTCTCATGCTGAAATTTCGGTCCTGAGCTGCGGCAATTTTCCAATGAAGCACAACCCAAGCTCGAGTCACACCCCACTGCACGGATTGTACGTTACAGCCCGTATAAGTTAACATTCATTTCCATAACTTCACATTCTGAACCCATTATGGCTGCTCTCTATTTTCCATGCATTCTGCTTCCTGGTTTCCCTGTGACCTTTTCTATGTCTTGTTTATGTTGCACTCAGGAGAGAGAAACCATTTCTCCCATTCACACTTTTATATATACCCAATTTAAATCTGTTTCTCTTTCACCATAATCAAAAATCCCTCCTCTGTGACATTGCACCTACACGTGCTCTGTTTCCCTTCATCCCTCGTCCACTTTTGTCAAGGGATAAAAACGGCCTTTCCAGTTCTGAACAAGGGTTAAGCTGGACTTGAAATTCTACTTCTGTTTCTCTGTCTCCACAGATACTGCCAGACCTGTTGAATTTCTCCAGCAATTTCTGGTCTTGAACAGCTTGAAAGACGTGTATCAAAGCTGCTCAAATGGACAGTCGACCATGGAGCACCATAAACTGAGAAGTGAACAATAACGCAAACTGTACAAATTCATTGGCTCTGAAATTAAATAAGATTGACATCATTGACAATACAAAGTTCCTATCAAGGCCATGGAGAGAAACAGAGAGAAACAATTCCAATGTTAATACAGAAAGTGGCACGACTGGACAGAAAAGATTCAGATGAATATTAGAATTGGAATCGTTACAGTGTGGAAACGGGCCCTTCGTCCCAATAAGTCAACACCGATCCTCTGAAGACTAAACCAACCAGACTCATTCCCCTATGCAAACTCACACAGACACAGGGAAAATGTGCAAGAGAGTTGCCAGAGGATGTAATCGGACCTGGGTCCCCAGCGATGTGATGGAGCATCGCTCTCCACTGAGCCACGATGCTGGCCCACGGAAAATACTTAGGGGTTTTCAGAAACATGACAAGTAAGAGTTATGACAACGTGGACAGACACTCAGAGCAATGAGAATTAAAATGGAAGTGTTACCATATCAGTAACAGGGTAGGCCACAGGGTGATGGGTGAATGGATCTCGGTGTGCACTGAGGACAAACAGCTGAATTGCATTCCAGAAATTGCAGCTCAAATCTGGAAATTCATTTGGTACTTTAGATCACAGCTGGACAGAGGGAGAATTGTATTCAATTACAACCTACAACGGTTTGCCCAGTCTAATCTTTCAGTCTATTATTCCCATTATCGGATCGATATTTCTGTGACAATTGTGGGTGAATATACCAGGATCAGAACCATGTGTATCTAAAACTGATGACAATCCATTTAAAGCTATCACACTGACGACTGTACTTACATTCCAAACGGCAGGACTAATATCTGATAGAGAGGGCAACACGATTACAAAGCAAACAGATCAGATCGAAGCTCTGCAGTCCTTCCGCATCCAGTCAGAAATAAAGTTGAACCATGGAACAACTGTCGAGAGAAAAGGTCTCCACAAATATTATTTGAAAACAATATTCATTTGGATTTGGACATCGCTGACTAGGTCAGTATTGATTGCCCAGAGGACTGTTAAGAGTCAATGACATTGCTGTGTGTCTGGAGTTACATGTGGGCCAGAAAAGGTATGGATGGCAGTTTCCTTCCCTAAAGGACACCAGTGAATCAAATCGATTTCTCCCACAATCAGCAATTGATCCATGATCATCATTAAACTCTTAATCCCAAACATTTATTGGATTTTAATTCCTTCAAGTACTGTAACAGGAATCGAACTCAGGTCAACAGAACATTACTGGGGTTGTTAGACTAACACGTCAGCAGCAACTCCACTTGGCTATTGCTTCACCATTCAGCGACAAAAAGGAAACTTGCTGCACATCAGTGTCAAAGACAAGGATGCTGTGTATACACCATCCTCAGCCAGAAGTGTTCTTTGGATGATCATCGCAGAATCACAGATGCCAGACTTCAAACAATTCGATTCGCTGCACATAACGTGGAGAAACAGCTGAACAAAGTCGATGCGACAAAGGGAATAGGTCCTGACACCATTCCTGCCATAGGACTGAAGACTTGTGCTGCACAACAAGCCGTGTCTCTGGGGAAGCTGTTTCATTCCAGCTCCAACTCTGACATCTCCCTGGCAATGCTGAAAATTATACAAATGTGTCCCGTCCCCTAAGAGGAGTATAATTACAATATGACCAATTACCACCCCCTCAGTCCCATCATGATAATCAAATTGATGAGAATTCCTTTGACAGAGCTGTCGCCCAGCACAGAAATAACGTCACAGTGCTGTGTCCGATAGGCCCCCATGTGGAGACGGTGTTGCTGTGGAAATGTCACTGGATTACTAATCCAGACCAGAATATTGCTCCGGCAGCGGGTGGAAGTTAGAAACAATTAATAAAATATCAAGATCTAAAATCTGGTGCCAGTAATATTGACCTTGAAGCGCATGTCCATTGTCAACGTAAATTTCTTTCCTCAATGTACATTCAGGAAGTGAACCTCCTGTGCTTTCCTGGTCGAGACAAAAAGTGACTCCAGACGCACAGACATGAGGCAAACTCTTCAGTGGTCTCTGAAGCGGCCATGCAAGGCCGTTATATCGAACTTCTCCGAGGTCTTAATGGATAAACATGAGATAACGCCCGGCACCAGCCTCTATATCGGAAAAGGAATTAGGAAGCACAGCCCTGTCGACACTACAGAGACCTCCTTCCTTACATCTGAGAGCTTATGACAACATCTGAGAGCTTTCCCACAGACTGCACAGAAACATCGCGAAATGAGTGGGGCATTCAACACATTGAGCCTTCCCCAATGTAGGTTTTGGCCAAACAATTCTTCAATTAACCTTTCCCTAACACTATATACTGTATATCCTTTGAAGTGATAATATATCAGAAAGATATGAAGAAGGAACTTTGGTACGTCAATTTCGCTCTCCCATTCAATATAACAATGGCTGATCCTGTATCTCCACACAAAGCTCCTGCTGCAACGTCACCCCTTTACTGTCTAGATATACTTGTTTATATTCAGTTCCTTCGATTCCACTGTCTTATGTGGGACAGTCTGCGAGTGCAGACATTTATTCTCACCTCAATGCAGAGTGGCTTGTCTGTACCTAATACTGTGACCCTTGCTATAGATGTTCCATTATCATTCCTGCTGACAATCGGTTTCACCCTGTCAGAGTTTTATATATTTCACTGAGATCACCACCCATTTTCCTAACCTCCATGGAATACAGGCCCAGTCGACTCAAACACTGCTCGCACAACAAGCCTGCCATCCCAGATATCAGTCTGGTAATCCTTCATTACACTCCCTCAATGTCAGGTCTGTGCTTTATTAGGTAAGGAGACCAATACTGCACACATATTGCACAATGTTGGAGATGGGGTCTCACCAAGGCCCCGTGTAGCTGCGGTAAGACACACCTGGGCTAAAAGCCCCCGGAAATGAAGGTCAACACATCATTTATCTTCTTATCTGCTTTCTGTTGCAGCAGTATCGCTTTCTGTGACTAGCGCACAAGGAGATCGAGATCCTTTTCAATGATACAGCTGCCCACTTGGTGGATCTATGCATACTGGTCAGTGTGCTAATATCAATCCCAGTAATGACTTCTGGCTTCAGAACTCACTGCCCTGCATGGAGCTTGGAATTTGGTGAAGAAGTCAACAAAAGTATGCACATAAGTATCTTCATGCAGCAACTTGTATAAATTAATTCCTTTTGGAATGCTAGCCTGTTCGCCTATTTTTCCAAGCAAAATGCTCAATGTTACGTCTATCCACACTGTTCTTCATCTGTCACGTATTTTACTATTTCATCCACTTGTCTCACTAACTTTGAAACTTTTTTATATCCTCCCCACCCACTCACAATCTCAGTTTGGTACCATCAGCAGATTTGGAAAGATTAAATTTAATAGACATGAACAAATGTTTGATCTGTTTTCTGAACAGGTGGAGCCCAAACCTCAATTCCTGGATTGTCCCGGTAGTCATTGCTTTCTACTAAAAAATATATGGAACGGTTTATGCTGATTCTCTTTTTCCTGTCAGCTCTCCAATTCTCAACCCATGCCAGTATATTAGATCTAGCTGTTACATACTGTTAAGCGCCAGGACAGACCCCCTCATATCATTTCAAGGAAGTAGCATAGACCCAACTTTTGCTCGTTGTCTTAAGCAAGAGTAAGTCGGATATTCCAGGAATGATGCAGCTGGTCAAATCGCTTAGTTTTAAACAAATCAGAAAGTCTCTACAAGATTATTGAGTGAGACGCAAACAGAAGCGGATACAATACAACATAACTTAACCTATCCGAAAACCCAACAGATTATGCCAACTTAACGATGGCGTTCCAAGTATTTGATATAATCCCCATAAACACCCTATGGCAAAACCGAATTGGGAAAAAAAGTCAAACCCAGTTTCTTACAGGAGAGATGTCAGAGAGAGGGAGGAACAACATGGACCTGCATTTCTGGGTCCGGGAGCTTCACAACTGGCTGCCTGCTTTAAGTAAACAGCCAGATTGCGGAAATCAGACCAAACAATCCAAAGGAGAGGAGCAAAACTGGGATAACTGGCCACTCCCCTTTCATAAGAACAGAAGGACTGGGAGCAAGAGTAGGCCGTCTGGTCCTCTGCCATTCAATCAGATCATGACTGATTTACTCGTGGTCTCTGACCGACTTCCCGCGCTCTCACCGTATCCCTTATTTACTTTATTGTTCAAAACGTATCTACCTTAGTTTTAAAAACTTTTACTGAAGTAATATTAACTACGTAACTGGGCAGGGAATGTCAGAGATTACAAACCTTTGGGTGAAGAGGTACCTTCTCAATTCAATCCTATATCGACTCCCTCTAAGATTGCGGCCATTCCCTCTTGTCCTAGCTTCACTTGCCAGTGTAAACATCCTCTCTACTTCTATCTTATATACTCACTGCATAATTTTATAGGCTTCTATGAGATTATCCTTTCATTCTTCTAAATTCCAATGAATATCGTTCCAGTCTGCTAAGTCACACCTCATAAGCCAACCCCCTCACCTCTGGAATCACCCAAATAAACCACATCTGCACCCCTCCAGTGCCAGTATACTCTTCCTGAAGTAAGGAGAACAAAACTGCATACAGTACTCCAGGTGTGGCCTTACCTACACCCTGGACAGCTGCAACATAACCTCCCTACTTATAACCGCAATCCGTTTAGCAATGAAGGGCAACATTCCATTTGATTTCCGCAGTATTTGCTGTACCTGCAGACCAACCTTCTGTGATTCATGCACATGGACACGCAGGTCCCTCTGTACACGTTTTACCATTCAAGTGATAATCCTTTTCACTGGCACTCCCAACAAAATGGATGATATCACATTTCTGAACATTGTATTCCATCTCAGTGATAAAAGAAATGACTGCAGATGCTGGAAACTAGATTCTGGATCAGTGGTGCCGGAAGAGCACAGCAGTTCAGGAAGCATCCAACGAGCAGCGAAATTCACGTTTCGGGCAAAAGCACTTCAGCACCACTGATCCAGATTGTATTCCATGTGCCAGACCGTTAGCCACTCACTGAAATTATCTATGTTCATTCACGAAGTCTTATAGTACTCTGCATGCTTTGCTATGAAACGCATCTTCATGTCATCTGCAAACCTTGACGCACTACACATTCTCTCCAACTCCACATCATCTATATAAATTTTCAATAATTGTGGCCCCAAAACCGATCCCTGTGGCACACCACGAGGTATTGATTGCCAGCCAGAATATCTCGCAGTTACACTCACAATTTGCTTCCTGTTGGTCCAGCAATCCTCTATAATGATACTTTACCTGTAACCGTAGCTTTCCATTTCTATCTCGGGCGACCGACTCAACACAGACATCCACTATAAACCGACTGACTCCCACAGCTACCTGGACTATACCTCCTCCAACCCTGCCCCCTGTAAAAACGCCATCCCATATTCCCAATTCCTTCGTCTCCGCCGCATCTGCTCCCAAGAGGACAAGTTCCAATACAAGACAGCCCAGATGGCCTCCTTCTTCAAGGACCGCAGATTCCCCCCAGACGTGATCGACTATGCCCTCCACCGCATCTCCTCCACTTCCCGCTCCTCCGCCCTTGAGCCCCGCCCCTCTAAACGCCACCAAGACAGAACCCAACTGGTTCTCACCTACCACCCCACCAACCTCCGTATACAGCGTATCATCCGCCGTCATTTCCGCCACCTCCAAACGGACCCCACCACCAGGGATATATTTCCCTCCCCTCCCCTATCAGCGTCCCGCAAAGACCACTCCCTTCGTGTGTCATGCAGACTATGCCAGTGTACTGCTCAGTAAGCTGTACTATCTGCCCAGCATGGGGAGCTGTGCAGACCGTGCCAGTGTATTGCTGTGTAAGGTGGAATATCTGCCCAGCATGGAACACGGTACAGACCATGTCAGTGTTTTGCTCAGTAAACCGGACTATCTGCTCGGCATAGAGAGCGATGCAAACAGTGCCAATGAATTACTTAGTAAAGCAGACTATCTGCCCAACGTGGGCATTTTTGTGTGATTTCAGTTACAAGCCATGGAGTATTGACTCAGATTTGTTTCTGCAGGATTGAAGCTGTAAGTGTCAGCAACAGATGAATGCCATCTTTAAGGCTGTATTTCACAGCTCACGGTTCAAATAGCAGATGGGTTGAGCCAGTGAAATATATGCTGGAGTTATCAATAGTTACAATGAGTAATAGACAGAGTATGGTGTCAGGAATTGTTTCATGGCCAAATGAATCACCACTTGTCATCTGTCTATTTCAGCCTCAGTATTGACCGGGAATGGGATGTAGTTAGAGGAACGAAATGCAGTCTGTAAAAGAACAGAACGTAGTGACCTCAATGCTTTCAATATTTAAACAGTAAGGGCAGTGATACAATGGATCATTTTTCCCAGTTGAAACTAGACAGGTCAACATAGAGACTCATGAGTAACACTGCCAGAAGCAAGGTGGGAGAGAGTGAATTAACAAGTTCATTGCCGCAGTTAGTAATGGTTTGTAAAGTGAGTATCTGGACTGAGAGTCTCAGCATGAACAATAACAGCGAGACAGATAGTAGAGTCAATGAAAGGACAGTGTTTCGGTCAATCATGATTGATAAAATTAATGACTGAACATTGAGACTTACCTGGGACACCAACGAAAGCCAGGATTGGATAATAAAAATATTGAATAATGTAAAGTGCATATTTGATCCGCAACGATAATGACATTCGATCATAATATGTAGAAAGATACCAAACATTCCAAGATAAACTCCTGTTCGTTCTTGATACATTCCAGCCTAATGTTCTTAGATTCTGATTCATTGTTGGAACATTCCAGACACTTGTGCTCCGATTCTGATCTCTCCCCACTGCCTCTCTTGAGCTGCCGACCCCTGTTAATGCTGTCGGTGGTGCTTCCACTCGTACTGTGGAATAGCACATTTAGTGGAACCCATTTATCATTAAAACATGAAACACCTCCACTGGGATAGTTAAAATCCATGGAGACTGGCAATAATCACAGTCACTGAACAAACAGGCTCAGTTAACCCCTTCCTTACGTCACTTTTTTCTATCCCAAAAAAAGGGGACATTTACTCAGTCTGGGTGGAATATATGGGCGTTGCTTAGGGATGGACCATAAATCTTTCAATCTTCTTATTCTTTCTTCCATATATGTGGGAGTAGTGCAAGAACACTGCAGGGCTCTTTTTATTACGTATTGTTTATAAAGGGAGATAGTGGTAAATGAACAGACCAGCTACATAAGGTGACTAGTGGGGACACCTCCAGAGGCAATAAACCAGTGTACCATATTTATTGCCCATTGGCGTTGTGCAGTGCTGCTCCTTGTCACATCATTCAGTGCATTGCGATTGCTGCTCAGGAACAGGAGAAGGTAAGTCTGTCCTCATGTGTCTATTACAGAGGGACAGGGGGAGACCATTCAGCCTCTCGACCCTGTTACAAATGGACAGTGGGAGGCCATAAAGCTTCTTGTGTATGTTGCAGAGGGACAGGAGGAGACCATTCAGCGTCTCGAGTCTGTTACAAATGGACAGGAGGAACCCATTCAGCCTCTTGATACAGTTGCAGAGCGACACGAGGAGGCCATTCAGCCTATTGAATCTGTTCCAGAGGGACAGGAGGAGGGAATTCTACTTCTTGAGCCTGTTATTCTGTAACTGCCAGTTTTAAAATACTTGTGAAGGAGAACAGTCCCGACATAAATTGTAAAGTTCTAAATTAAATCAGGCCAACTTTGAAAGTTTTGTATTGGCAATTTCAAAATCTGCTTGGGAGAAGCTCATAGCAGGAAAGTGGGAGGCCTTCACAAATGACATTACAAAGTCTAGAGAGAGTATGTTTCGTTTCATGAGCAATGCAAGGCTGGTAGGTGTCGGGAATGCTCGATGGTGAGTGGAATTGAGGTTCTGTTGAAGAAAAGAATGGAAGCATGTGATAAGTATAGACAGTAGGAATCGAGTGAATCCATCGAGGAGAACCAGAGTTGTAGGCTTATACTCAAGAGGGAAATCAGGAGGGTAAACTAGGGGCATGAAATATCTTTCAAAATAAGGCAAAGGACAATCCAAAGAGATTTTACAAATACATTGAGGTCAAAAGAGTAACTAGGGAGAGGGCAGCGCCCTTTAAAGATCAGAAAAGTGACCTATGTGTGGGGCTACAGAAGATTGGTGAGATACTACATAAATATTTTGCATCATTATTTACTGTGGAGTAGGAGTAGAGAACTTGGGAAATGAATGGTGATATCTTGCAACGGGTCCATATTACAGAACATTAGGAACTGGCTATATTAAAATGTATTAAGGTGCTTAACTCCCTCTGACCTTCTAAATGACTCTTGGATAGGTACTTGGAAGTTAGTACAATGAAGGTAATAGGTTAGTCTGATCTTAGAATAGGAGAAACTGCCGGCACAACATCAACAGCTCAAGGGCCTGTACTGTGTTGCACTGTTCTGTGTTCTATGACCTGATCAGGTGTACCCCAGAATCTGATGGGAAGCGAGGGAATCTATTGTTTGATATCTGGCTGAGATATGTTTATCATGGACAGACACAGGTAAGGTTGTGCCACTGTTTAAGAACAGTTGGTAAGGAAAAGTGAGGAAACTGGAGACCGGTGGGCCTGATGTCATTGGTGGGTTAGTTGTTGGAGGGGATTCTGAGGGACAGGATTGACTTGTGTTTGGAAAAGTAAATTTCGATTAGCGATAGTCAACATGAATTTGTGTGTGGGAAGTCTTGTCTCACTAATTGGATTTAGTTTATTGAAGAAGTGACGAATAAGATTGATGAAGGCACAAACGTAGAAATATGGAATAGAATTAGGACTTTAATAAAGCATTCAAAAAGGTTCAGCACGGTAAACTGTTAAGCATGGTTAGATCGCATGGAATACAGGGAGAGTTGTAGATAAATCGCTCAAAGGTGAGAGATGAAGGTAATGCTGGTGCGGGATATTTTATTTCGACTGGAGGCCTGTGACCACCAGTGTACCACAAGGATCTAATGGATTTTGTAAGATGTAAATGATTTGGATGTGAATATAATATGAATGATTAGTGAGTCTACAGATAACACCAAAATTGGTAAGGTTGTGGACAGGGAAGATGTTTAACTTAGAGTAAAATGTGACCCTGATAAGATGTGCCAAAGGGCCGAGGGGTGACTGATGGAGTCCATATCAGACAAATGGAAGGTGTTCATTTTTGTGAGCGAAATTGGATCGGCACTTGTTGGCAGGATCCTGGGAAATGTTTCCTAACAGAGACAGCTAAATAGAAACTATAGAAACCCTGCAGTGTGTAAACAGGTCCTTTGGCCCATTGAGTCCACACTGACATTCCAGACAACAAGCTGACCAACACGCCCATACATTACCCCGGTAACTCTACATTTCCCACAGGCAATCCACCTAACTTCCATATCCCTGGATACCGCGGGGCAATTTAGTGAGGCTACTGAACATAACCTGTGCAATTTTGGACTGTGGAGGAAACCCAAGCATCCAGAGGAACCCCACACAAACATGGGGAGAAGGTGAAAACACCACACAGAGAGTCACCAAAGGGTGGTATCGAACCTAGGTAATTGGTGCCGGGATGCAACAGTGTGAGCCACTATGTCACCCAATGAGCAGTTGTGAGAGGGACTGCTTTCTCCCACTTTCTCCGGATCTGTCACATCTGTTCAGATTATTCCAAATTACAGTGGGGTGCTTCCGACAAGCCTTCCTTTACTTTTACCCTAGGATTCGCATTCTGGTGGACAGTGCCTTAAGCTGTAACTGACTCATTGTCTTCACTTCTGGCCTCACCCCTTCCTCTCCTCCCTATATCAAGTTGTCCATTCATACTGCAGCATGCAAGATAATTGCTGATCTGAACTAAAACAAACAGCTACTAAAACAAACAGATCAGAAACAAAAAAATAACAAACTGTTCTGATGAAGAATCCCCAGATTTGAAATATGACTAAATTTGACGCAAATTTTAAATAATTGAAATTCTTCCTATCCAGTATGGCTTCTCCCCTACTCATGGTATTAAAAGACGAGAAATAAACCAGATCAAACCCACCCTCCTGTAACCTCAAATATTCCTTTTCATCAAGGTGCATCTCCTGCAATAGGACAACATCCACACTCTCCTTCCTAATACTAGAAAATACCTTTTTCCTCTTGACTCGCGAATGGTTCCCCTTAATGTTCCAGGTACACCATCTAAGGACAGCATTAGGCATAATACACTAAAACAATATTTGAACTCCAGAGAGGAAACACTCGAATTACAAATCACTGAGCATCAATGACAAAAGTCTCATAGAGCCTGAAAACCATACAACCTAAAGCTACTACAACTAACAAGCTCCTAAAACTTTCCAAAACTAATTACATACATCACCACAAAACAAACAGGATTCAAACTGCCAATGGCATTCGGGAAGGGCATTTACCACCACCCTCACCCACTGTGGGCACTAACACGTCCCAAATCTTCATCTTCTGCTCCACTATCAATACTGCATCCAGAACAATTAATTATAAAAAAAACAAGATTGAACTGCCCTTAGATAGGCATTTAGTCATCATGACCAACTTCGTAACTCCCTCCAGTTAGAACCACACCCGATACACCAGCAAAGCAAGAGAAGAATGAGTCGTAATATGAATGAAGAAGTTAAAAGTGTATACTCTACCCATCCACGAATGTAATTTAATACTGGCTAATACCAGAAACAAACAACAAACTTTCTGTAAACGAAAGAAACATGATTATCGATATCCATTCAAACATCAAGCCTACTTTAAAGTGTCCACAAAGTTTTAAGTTTCCCTGGAGAGCCAGTGGATCTATTGAAAGATTTACGAGTGTGTGGATCTATTAAGAGCAATACGGAGCACTGCTAGGTTCCTTCAGGAATATGAATCTCAAGTTCCCTTAGTCTTCTCTTGATGTCATCAAAACATTTTGTTTTCTGAATCACTGCCGCTGAAAAGACATGAAAGAACATACAACTGGAGCCTTTTTCGAATCTTTTCCATGGGTTCTGGAAGCTTCTATAAATCTTTGGTTGTCCCCATAACTATATAATCGCACAAGGAGAGGGCGAGGGCGTTAGTCTGAGTCTGACCTGCGCGCTATAACAAGATGAACTGTCTTACTCTTCACCCGTCCCTCTTCAGCTTCGAAGAGAAGGAATCGCGGCAGCCAGTTCTCGCAAAAAAACTCATTGGCTGACCACCTTCCGTCTGGTCCAGAAGACCGATGATGTGAACATTCTTCATCCAGCCCCTGTTCTCGAGTCGTCACTTTGTTCAGTTAAGGTATGGACCTATTTTTCAAGGACAAGGATCTGCTCCATAGAGGTATCGATCGCAGTTTGGTGCTCGACCTCATCCATTTGTTTCCAAGGTTGTCAAGTTGCTGCTCATGTTTTTTGGAGCAGAGCTGAAAGCAGGTCTAGCCTATTTCTGAACTCTTCTCCAATCATGGCTTCAATCATTTCAGTGTCCAAGGCCTGGTGAGTAACCGGGTCCATCAAACTTGCAGAGGGGGATTGCAGCTGTGGTTGCACGCATGTTCGATGCTTCTGATGATTGCAACCTAGTGTTGGGACTTACTCTAACCTTTCCCTGTATTGTCTTTTCCACTTGACAAACCGGGATTAGTATAAATTCTGTCGCTCTTTATATGTTGAAGTTTAAGTAAATGATTGTGGTAGCGTGAATTAGACCACCATATTGCTAGTGCTGTGATATGTGGGATTCCCCTTGATACTTTATCGATGTTATAGTTTCGTTATATACCTGGATGTTCTGGAGCCGTGTCATTCGGTACTACTGTCTACACTTCTCTTCGATAATCCTTAGCTCCTTTATGTTCGTGAAACTTGCATCAGAAATATTCAATATCTTTGCCTCCAATACACTGTGGGGAAGAGTGTTTCAAAGACTCACTACATTGAGAAAACAAATATAAACCTACTCATCGGTGTGTAAGATTAGTTTTGTTTTGTATGCTTATCTGAGAAAGGATATAGTTACTTTGGAAGCAGTTCAGAGATGTTTCACTTCACTTATTCCAGGGATGAAGGATTGACATTATGACGGCTTTAAAAGGCTACTCTTGGATAAGAGCTAGTCTTATTGAAATATACGAGACATTGACGCGAGTGGATTAGGCAGATAACCACTGAATGTTTGTATAGTCCAAACTTGATGTCTTTGTCATAGAACCTCAACGGTGTGGAAGCAGGACATTCTGCCCATCGAGTCCACACCAACCCTCCGAACAGTACCTCACCCAGACCTGTCCCCCTACCCAATCCATGTAACCCTGAATTTCTCATGACTAACTCACTTAACCTACACATCCCTGGTCATTCTGGGTAATTTAACATGGCAAATCACTCTACGCTGAACATCAACATCTTTGGACTGTGGGAGGAAACTGGCGAACTGGGAGGAAACCCACACAGACACGGGACGAATATTCAAACTCCACATAGAGGGTCGTATGATGTTGAAATTGAGCTCAGTTCATTGCTGATATGAGGCAGTCGTGCTAACCAGAAATCCACCATGCTGCTCCATTAGCCGTATTCGTTACCTGCGGCCGATAAAAAAATCTGCCTGACTTGTTCCTATCACTGAACCTGACCCAGTCTGAGACCTTTATCATCGGTCATATCACCAAACTGGTTACATTAAAAATGTGTTGTGAGCAGTGGAGGAGTGGGACTAGAAAAGGAAACTGGGGACACTCTCCAACCTCCGTCTGAACCAGAGTGAGGAGAAATTCAC
This sequence comes from Hemiscyllium ocellatum, assembly GCF_020745735.1. Classification (NCBI taxonomy): domain Eukaryota; kingdom Metazoa; phylum Chordata; class Chondrichthyes; order Orectolobiformes; family Hemiscylliidae; genus Hemiscyllium; species Hemiscyllium ocellatum. The sequence continues at coordinate 1,102,320 of NW_026867893.1, forward strand.
AAAGTGGGATTTCATTCAAGTGGGAATACTCTTTCCCAGAAGTTTGGGAGGGCTGAATGGTCTGATTTTCCATAAACAGGTGAATCAGGGATAATGGTGCATGGAAAGATTTGTGTTGTTGGGACCACAATGAGATGAGCCACGACCTTATTTACTGGTGGAGTAGTCAAAGGGCCGAATTGCTCCCTCTGCCCTGTGTTCTGATGTTCTATTCAGCCCTTCAGATCTGCTATACAGGAGCAGGTCAAGGCCATTCCGATGGTTAGGTACAGTTTTGGTAATGTACGTGTAAATTCCAGGCAAAATCAGGAAGTGGGCCCCACCCCCAATGCCTTTTTCCTGGCTTCCCCACTCTGTTACTTCTGCTCTGGAATTGCTGTGAATACAGCCCCCATACCCCACCCAGGGTTAACCCAAACAAAATATCTCCTCTCCCTGAATGCAACATTGTACAACACGACTTCCAGTAAATAACCGGTTACTTTCCAAAAGCAAACATAAAAACTTAAAAAGTAGGAACAGGAGTCGGATATTCGGCCCCTCAAGCTTGAACTCTCATTCAATAGGAACATGGCTGATCGGCTCCAGGGCTGAACTCCCCTTTCCCACACAATTCCGTGTATCTCTCCACAACTGTCTGGGGTTAGCGAATTTCAGACATTCACTACTTGAGAGAATACATCATTTTTCACCTCAGATTGAAATTGATGTTCCGTATTCTGTATCTACCTCCTCGAGTTCGAGACTGCAGGGAAATGGTTAGGCTAAATTGTTACTGTTTTGTGTTTCATTCATTTCTTGAAGACAGGCGCCACATTGAAGGTTTTCTACATTCGCTGCAATACTCGTGTAATCCAGAGAGTTATGGAATATTTCACACAGTGCCGCTAGTCACTCTGTGATCACATCTTTTAAAATTAACTGTGAATACTGCTGACCTGCCTACCGTTATTCCTATCTGTTAGTTAAAAACCTTGTTCCTTTTGTTAGAGACAGTTCAAGAACTTCCCTCCTATTACCATTTTGTTTATACCATTGACAAGCTTACAGTACTTTCCCCATGAGAAAATACTGGTGTAAATTATCTGCCTGTTACCTGTGGACAATTCTCCAGTCACAACCTCCAAATGATCTCAATGTACTTTCCTCAGTTCACTTCTGCCTGAGCTCACACACACAACTTCAACCTTTTTTATGTAGAAGGAAAAGCTCATGAAGCTTGTTTTTATATTTCTTCCAAATTTATTGCATCATATCTTTTCGTACATTTTCCTCACTTTCTGGATTCATACAGTCATGTCGTGCGCAAACAGACCATTTGGTCCAACTTGTCCACGCTGACCAGGTTTTCTAAATTAAACTAATCCCATCTGCTTGCACTTGGCCCATATGCCTCTAAACGTTTCCCATTTATATATTGGTCCAAATGTCTTTGAAATATTGTAGCTGTGCTTGCATCTACCACTGTTCATCTGGCAGCTCATACCGTTTGAAAAACGGTACCCTTTTGTCTCTTTTAAGTTTCCCCTTTCACTGTAAAGCTATGCATCTGTATTTGAACTCCCTGATCCTGCAGAAAAGACCTTGGCTATTCACCCTCTCCATGCCTCCCATGATATAATAAACTTACAGAATGCCACCCCTAAACCTAGTACACTTCATCTGATATTAACTTCAAGATCAAATATTTAACAATAATCACTGCAAATTTGAAAGAATATTAAAAATGAAAGGTAAAGAAACAGCCCAAACTTCATACTGTTAGATTTGCCTCATGTTACAAAACTAAGGCAGCACGAATGTCTTTCTACTGCCAATAAGAGGTCAAGTACCTCACTTCCTTAGTGTGAAGGCAGTGATGATGTATACTGTGAAAACATATAAATCTAGATCTATTTAATACCACATGGTCAACATTCTCCTTCCCGTTCTCACTATGAACTTGTATGGATGTGTCTTCTTTATCTTGCATTCAGTTAGAGAGAACCCCTTTCCCCCTTTCACACAATTAATTTAAACCCATTTTGTATCATCTTCGTGTTCACCACTGCTAATAGCGGTTTTATCTTTTGTCACGCCCTCTTTTCCAAGTCAACCATCCCCCAACTCCAGCAAGGGATTAAAAAGCCCAGTTTCCAACCCTTTTCAGTTCTGAACAAGTCATGCTGGATTTGGAACACTAAATCTGTTTCTCTGTCTCTGCAGATTCTGCCAGACCTATTGAGTTTCTCCAGAAACGAATAGACAAAGCACAACTTTTCAATTAAACAAATAACTATGGATACTGGAAATAAAATTCAAAAATTGCTGGAGAAACTGCGAGCTTTGTAGAGGGTCACTGGACCCAAAAGATTAACTCTACATTCACTACAGAAGATGCTGTTGGAGCTGCTTGGTTTCTTCAGCAATTTCTGCTTTTGAACAAGTTCCAATGACGTGTGTGAAAGCTGCTCAAACGCCCTGTCCAACACGGTGCGCTGTGCACTGGGAATTGAACGATAGCCCAAAGTGCACACATTCATTGGCTCTGAAACTCCATTCGGCTGTCATCACTGACACCACCAAGCTCTTAATCTTCGTCAGGGAGAAAAGCAGAGGGAAACACATTCAATGCAAACGCAGAAGATGGCTTTACTTTGGAAGGAAAATATTCAGATGAATATGTTAAAGGATTTGAGCAATGTAACAAAAATGGAAGCATGACACCAAGGAGAACCCTTAGCAGAATGTGAATATGAAATTGAAAGTACTACCGCATCAGAAAACAGGTGAGGTCACTGAGTACACGGCTGATGGGTGATTGGGTCTCTGGGTGAACAGTCAGTAGAATTGACTTGCAGATATTGCAGCTCAAACTGGGCTATCATGTGATGATGTAGACAACAGCAGCAACAGAAACAGGATTATATTCAAACATAATCTGCAACATTTTCCCCAGAATATTCCATCAGTCTACCATTACCATCAAGCCGAGTGATGGTTCAGTGACGAGTGTGGGTGAGCATGCCAAGGTCAGAACCAGGTGTACCTAAAGCAGATGACAAACCATTAAAGCTACCGCACTTGAGTGGTTTCATTCCAAACAACAGAACTAACATCTGATGGAGATGCCAAAATGATCCCAAGAGTAACAGATCACATCTAAGCTCTGCAGTCCTGCCATATCCAAACATAATGTCGGTGTACTATTAAAAAAAACTTACTGGAGGAGACGACTTCAGAAATATCCCAATCCTAAATAATGGAACAGCCCTGCACATCAGTGAAAAAGACAAGGATGTAACTGCACCATCCTCCGGCAGAAATGTTGAATGAATGATCCACCTCACCCTCGCCATGATAACCACAGTATCGCAGATGCCAGCCTTCAACCAATCTGATTCGTTCCACGTGACATGAAGAAACAGCTGAACACAGTAGATATCACAAAGGCAATGGGTCCTGTCCCCATTCCTGCAATAGGAATGAAGATTTGTGTTGCACAACAAGCCGTGTCCCTCCGGAAACTGTTTCATTCCAGCTCCAACTCTGACATCTCCCTGACAATGCGGAAAATTACTCAACTATGTCCCGTCCCCTAATAGGTGAATAATTACATTCAGACCATTTAACACTCCCTCAGTCCCTTTACGATAGTCAAATTGGTGGGAGTTCTTTTTGACAGAGCTGTCAAGCAGCACAGAAATAACCCGCGCAGTGTGGTTTCCGGTAGGTTCCTATGTAGTGATCGTGCTGCTGTGGAAATGCCACTGAATGATTAATTAAGTACAGCATAATGATCTGGCAGCTGGTTGAAGTTAAAAATAATTATTAACATATCAAGGTCTAGAATCTGGTAATGGTAACAGTAACTTTGCATCCAATGATGATTGTAAACTTCGATCTCCTTCCCCAATGAACTTTCAGGAAGTGAATCTCCGGTGCTTTCCTGGTCTGGCCTAAATGTGACTCCAGACACACAGACAAGTGATAAACTCTTCTATGGTCTCTGAAACGGCCAAGCAAGACACGCTATTGTATCAAAATGCTCCGAGGTCTTAAAGGATAAAACTGGACAGAATATCCGGCCCCAGTCTCGTTACCAGAAAAGGGAACGGGAAACAGACCTGTTGACCCTGCAGAGACCTCACATCTGAGAGCTTGTGACAACATTGATCGAGCTTTCCCATAGACTGCACCGAAACATCGGGAAAGGAGTAGACCATTCAACAATTGAACTGCCCCCACTCTAGTTCATGGAGAAAATCTCCTCAATGCAGTTTTCCCGACACAGTGTACACATCCCTTAATATGTTTATACATTGTGAAATATAAAATAAGAACTGCTGTAGTCCCTTCAGTCCATTAATTTTGCTCCTCGATTCAATATACAGGCTTTTCTCTGATAGCAATGTTTATTAAATCGTATTTCGCTGCAATGCGATTCGTGAATTGTGCAACTTTTTTTTCTATAAAGTGAATTTCCGTTCACTGTGACGCGATTCTTTGCCCAGCACCAGCTGAACAACAAAACCCAGCTTCGTGATCACTCTGCCGGCAAAATGCACAATCAATGTGTTCAGCTAAAACGGGAATGTAATCCGCTCTTCAAGCCTTGAATCTGAGCCCGAAACTGGGAATATTAGCCTATATTTAGAAATAATGTTATTTCAAAGCGGGGGAGAGTCTTGGGGAAAATTGAGATTCTGCCTCAGCATCACGTGGTCAGTCAGCCCTGCGTGCTTTCTGGAGAAGAGCTTGGTAGAAGGTACAGGGCTGCAATCAGTGACGGTAATGTGAAAGTGTTACATTTCACAAAGCACTATTTCATTGCAATATATGATTTAAGGGTTTACTTACACTGTGCTAGTGTGTGTGTTAGACGAACTTTAATTTTTGTTTGTTACTGACATTATGTGATTCACCCCTTACTCCTTTTTCCCCATTGGCCCCATTATTGATATTGCATGATTATCTGCTACACAGTGTTGCACAGGAACACAGTTGCAGTGATATTGGGGAACAACCTGTAAAGATATCTTATCCTCTATCTTCATACCATAAACATGCTCTCTCCCTATCCCTTTACTGTATAGAAATTCTTATTTATATTCAGTGCCTTGGTTTCCACAGCCTGATCTGGGAGAGAATTCCCCAGGTTCAACCGTCTCTGAGTGTGGACATTTATTCTCATCTCAATGCAGAGTCGACTCTCTGTATCTAATATTGTGGCCCCTTGTTTTTGATGTCCCAGCCAGGGGGATTATCACTCCTGCTTCTATTGTGTATCGTCCTGACAGAGTTTTATGTATTTCACAGAGATCTCCGCTAAGTTTTCAAAACCCATCGAATACATGCACAGCCGCCCCAGACTCTGCTCCCAGAACAAGCCAGTCATCCCAGAGATCAGTCTGATCATCTTTCGCTGCTCTCCTTCAATGTCAGGTTTCTCCTGTATTAGGGTAAGGAGACTAAAACTGCACACAGTAATGCACAGTGTTCAAGATGGGGTTTCACCAAGGCCCTGTACAGCTGCAGTAAAACATCTTTTCTCCTGTAGTCAAATCGTCCTGAAATGAAGGTGAATACACGATATATCTGCCTCCCTGCTTTCTGCTCCTGCAATATTGCTTTCAGTAACTGGTGCACAGGGAGTTCCAGATCCTTTTCAATGTTACTGGCCCACACTTATTGGGTCTATATACACTGCATGCCAATGCCATTCCCAGTATTGACTTCTGGATTCAGATCTCGCTGCCCTGCACTGACCTCGGAGGGCTGCACTGAAGGAAACAAAAATGCAGCTTAAGTTCCTTTATAGATCAACATTTTTCAACCAATCCCTTTTCAAATGATAGGCTCCCGTTCTGTTTTTCCCATCAAAGGTCACAACATCACATATCCCCTGCGTCCCCTCACCCCCCAATTCCTTTCCATCTGCCACGTATTTACCCAGACTCTCCACTTGTCTCAATCACCTTGCAGTGTTTTGATATCCTGCTCACCCACTCACAATCCGATATTGTTTCGTGCCATCAGCAAACTAGGAAATATTGTATTTGATCCCCTTAACCAAATATATGATGTGTGTTAGGAATAGCTGGGCCCCAGGCCCCAATCTTGCTATATCCTCTATAGAAAAACGTTTCATTCCTAATCTCTGCTTCCTGCCAGCACTCCCATTCTAAAACCATATTAGACCCAGCTCCATTGGATTTGAATTTGCATAATAGGCTTGGGGCTTGATCAAAACTCCTTCTGAAAATCCAATCATATTGCATTGATTGCTTCTCCATAATTATGCTCAAAGTCACTTTCTCAAATATGATTCCCATTTGATAAATCTCTGTTGACTTTGTCTGTGCTCATTACCTTTAGTTCCAGTACTTCCTCTAAAACTGTTTGGTTGCTAATTTCATTCTAATCCGTTTTGCTCTACAGACTAATGTTGGCTAGTATTATTGGGAAGTTTTCTTTTTGGCTTTAATTTATTCTGTGAAGACATAACTGAAGTATTTGCTCCATAGTTCTGCCTTTGCCCTGTCCTCAATTCTCTGCTATCAAACTGTAAGAAAGCTGCACCTTTACCCCCATAATTTTGACATTGACATATTTTCAGAAGACATTACAAGTTTAACCTTAAAACCCATGTTAATATATTGTTCAGAAACCCATCAATTCCTAGATTAAGCTATCAAATGATTGACTTTCCACAGCCATACAAACACAGAAGCACAGTCTTGGTACCATCATAAATACAGCACGTTCTACATTAGTCCCATTTTCTGACACAAGGCCTGTAGTCGTGAATCTTATGGCATTTCAATTGCACAGGCATGTAATTTCTAATGATTGTGAAGTTACCATGACAACTCCTCTCTCAGGAAGTGGGTGAAAAAGCATCCTCAGTTCCTGTCCAAATCTCAAACCTTTCACTTTAAAAGGTGTTCCTTTGCTCTTGGTCCTTTGACTAAAAGGATCAGATGCTGTCAATGCACCCTTTCCATGTCTCTCAGAATCCTATCCTTCTGAATCACGGCCCACTCAGCCTTCTCTCCTCGAAACTAAACTACCTCAGCTTATCCAGCCTCTCTCCAAAGCTGATATGCTCCTTCCCAGGGAACATCCTGGTGAATCTCCACTGAAGCCCCTCCATTACAATCAGATCCTTCCTGTAATGTGGCTCCCAGAACTACAATCAGAATTCCATCTTGGCCAAACCAAAGTTCCACATAGATCTTATAATCTATGCCTTGATAAATAAAGGTTATGTTTACGACCCCTGTGTTTGCTCAAATTGTGCATTCACCTGTTTAGTCACATTCAGGGAAAAACTCTGAGCCTCCTCGTGTGCTGCTGTTGATTGTGTACTCCCCTGTTTGGCTCCTAATTCCAAAGTGTATCACCACATATTTATCAGGGTTACATTCCATCTGCCATTGCTCTGCCCATCTGACCATGTCATCTGCATCTTCCTGTAACGTAAGGCATTCCTCCTCACTGCGAACCACCCGGCCAATATTTGTGCCAAATACAAACTTAGTTGTCACACTCCCGCCACCCCTGTCTATATTCACAGCTGCATCATTTATGAATACTACAAATAATAAGGTTAATGATGACACAACATCAGGATATAGTGCAAACAGTTTATTCGGAGGCACTAGCTTCGAAAAGCTGCTTCTTCATCAGGTGTTCTGCGCTTTGAAAGCTCGTGCCTCTGAATAAACCTGCTGGACTATAACCTGGTGTTATGTGATTTTTAGATTTGTCCACCCCAGTCCAACACCAGAACCTCCGTATCACAAATAATAAGGGACACAGCACTGATCCCTGTGATACACCATTGGACACTGGTCTCCAGTCACATTAACAGCCTTCAACCACTACCCTTTGTCTCCTAACACTAAGGTGATTTGAATGCAACTTGGCAAGTCGTGAATGACTCCTACCTGTTAGCTTGTTATTCTTTTCTGCTTGCAGAATATATTGGGATTCTCCCTAATCATAGCCTGCCAGCGGGTTTCTATGCCCCTGTTTTAGGCAGTTCTCACTGAGTGATGTATTTCCTCATTATTACAGTCTTTAGTGGCTAATCACTTATGTAGACATTATTTATCCTGAATCTGAATTAGACAGCAAGGGAAGCATACTGTTTATTTCCAACTTGTCAAATGTTTTGTGAATTTTCTAAATTTTACTGTGACCCTTGGTGGGCGGCATGGTGGCACAGTGGTTGGCACTGCTGCCTCACAGCGCCTGTAGACCCGGGTTCAATTCCCGACTCAGGCGACTGACTGTGTGGAGTTTGCACGTTCTCCCCGTGTCTGCGTGGGTTTCCTCCGGGTGCTCCGGTTTCCTCCCACAGTCACAAAGATGTGCGGGTCAGGTGAATTGGCCATGCTAAATTGCCCGTAGTGTTAGGCAAGGGGTAAATGTAGGGGAATGGGTGGGTTGCGCTTCGGCGGGTCGGTGTGGACTTGTTGGGCCGAAGGGCCTGTTTCCACACTGTAAGTCTAATCTAATCTACCTCTCATTCTTTGAAACTCTAGAGAACATAGACCGAGTTTCCTCATCAGGCAATCTCATTGTCTGAGGGATTAATCTGGAGAATGTTCATTGCACGTTTTTTGTGGTAAGTATCTTCTTTCTCAGATTCGGTAACCAACACATTACTCAATAGATGCACGTTTGCTCGCTGAGCTGGAAGGTTCCTTTCCAGATGTTTCATAACCTTACTAGGTAACATTTTCAGTTGATCCCATGGGAAACAATGCTGAAAATTCCTGCTTTCTATTTATATGTTTGGGTTTCTTTGGGCTGTTGATGTTATTTCCTGTGGTAATGTTACTTCCTGTGGCAAAGTCACTTCTCTGGTACGCTGCTTTGGAAGGTTAGAACGCATGAAATTGAGGAGGATCTGCCAAATTAGATATGGAATTCTCTTGATGATAGGAATCAGAGGGTAATAGTGGAAGGATATTTGTCAGACTTGAGGCCTGTGAATAGTGGAAAGCCTCAGGTGTTGGTGCTGGGGCCACTACATATTACATATATCTATGATTTACATGAGAATGTATAGGCATGATTCGTAAGTTTGAAGAAAACACTGAAATAGGCGGCATCATGGAGAGTGAGGAAGGTTATCAGAAATTTCAGAAAATGCAGCAGTACCTTGATCAGCAGGAGAAGTGGCTGAGAAATGGCAAATGGATTTTAATTTGATCAATGTAAATTCTTGTATTTTAGAAAGTCAATTCAAGGTTGGAGTTTCATGGTGAATGGTTGGGACCTAAGGAGTGTAATGGAATAGAGGGACCTTGGAATTCAGGTGCATGGTTCTCTGAAACTTGATGCAGAGGTAGACAGTGCAGCGAAGAAAGATTTTGGCACAGTGGCCTTCATCAGCGTATATCACTGAGTAACAAATTTAGGGAGTTACGTTACAGTTATACAGGATGCTGGTGAGGCCATACTGGGAGAATAATGTTCAGTTTTGTTCACTTTGCTATTGGAAGGATGTCATTAAACTGGAAAGGGTGCAAAAGAAATTTACAAGGCTGTTACAAAGGACTCAACGTTCTGAGGGATATAGGGAGAGGTTGGACAAGCTACGACTTCTTACTTTAGACATATGAGACTGAGGGGTGATCTGATAGAAGTGTGTGAGATCATGGGAGCGATGGGCAGAGTGAATGCACTCAGTTTTTTTTTCCCAGGGTTGGGCAATCACAGACTAGAGGGCATCAGTGTAAGGTCAGAGGGGAAACAATAAAATATAACCTGAGGAGCAACTGTTTTTCACACAGGGGTGTTACGCAAATGGAACGAGCTGCTAGTGGAAGAGGTTGAGGAGGGAACATTCGCAACATTTAAAAGGCATTTGAACAAATATACAGACAGGAAAGGATTAAAAGGATGCCGGGAAAGAGCAGGGAAATGGGGTTAGCGTGGATGGATATTTTGGTCTGAATGGGCGAGTTTGGGCACAAGGGCCTATGTCCGTGCTGTCGGACTCTATGACTTTAACAACCATTGCTTGCCTCCCACTGTATGTTGTATTGTACTTTCCAAATTCACTGGAGCGAACTTGACCTGGCTACCATGATGTTGAAACAGAGTGATCAAGCATTCTATATTGTATGCAGACACCGTGTTAAATGCACCTTATTTACGTCACTAATCCTTAAAAGCTGCTTCAGAGCAAGGTTATTAATTGGTCCTTCTGACCACACAACAACAAATCCAAAATAACCTGCTCTCTAGTTTGCTTCGCAACATAATCTTCAACCCACCTCATATACACTTACAGAATTTATTTCCCACATCATGAGCAGTCAAAATCTAATGCAGTTCAGATGCAACTTGAGACCATCTAATAAAACTGCAGTACCATGAGACTTGCATATCTAATTTCCAGAGCATATGATGCTCAGATTTTCTGCAACCATTTTGGTTTCGAGAAATAACACACCAATATTTGCTTTTCATTGCTATTTGTATGCTCTACCTAAACTGATTCTGTGGAATCTGAGGGACAGCTGTGTGTCATTATTAGTGATAGATGTGGACAAGACATTCGGAGAGCATCACCTCGACACTGAGATGACCTGAAGTAATGTCCATCAATACAGGGCAAGCATCAATATCCTCCCTGCTCTGTCAGGCTAAAGGTCACGGTATTCTCTCTGCTCTATCACCCTCACTGTATATCTGTTATAGCACCTACCCCCAGAGAATCCTCATGTTCTATCTCCAAATAAGGGTCAGGCACTTCCACTCTCACTATTGAATTCAACAACATCCTTCCCACACCTTGTCTGTCACCTACGCAAAAGCCCCCACACTAATAACACTACATGGATTGAGGAATGTCGACTGACTCGTTCCAGACACATCACAATTCCCCGAGTCCCACCTGCACCAGCACTAACAGCAGGGCCACCCATTCCTGCCCTCACTCCCCCCCTCCCTTTCGCTCATTCCAAGAGAAACAGCCTGGAATAGGACAGAAAGGGCCAAGCCGGGTGATTGAGAGCCCAATATCCATTCTGTCACCCGTCTACCCCCGCCATGTGGGGAGCACCCTAGTACGAGATGGAGCAGACTGGGATGCCTCGTGTGGAATTTCTGAAACATCCATATCCCACTGATCGATCAAGGAGCAGTGCTCAGTGAAAGACAATTCTCACTTTAAACCCACGTAGAAACACACAGAGACATATGCAATCACACACAAATAGACACATGCAGAGATAGAAACACACAGGCTGATACACAGAAAGGCAGACGTAGACACACAAATACACAGATGACAAGAAGGTGGACACACACACACACATAGAGACACACAGGGGCACAGACACTAGTGTCATTAGGATACAAATAGATAAGTCTTTGACTAATAAGGGATCAAGGATTCTCGGGGGAAGGCAGGAGAATGAGGTTCAGGAAAATATAATAAATTATTGAACGGCACATAGGACTCGCTGAGCCGAATTACCTCATTCTGCTCCTTTTTCCATGCTCATGTGAAGTTATGCTATCAAGTATTCTATTCCTTAGACAGCAGCAGATGCTGGGTTTCATACATATTTGATTCGAAAGGGTCAGTGGCAATGTGGAACAGGTTCGGAGTCCGGAATGGTTTATGTTTATTCCTAATTATTCTGTCCTTGTTACTGAAAAGAGGTGGTGATTTGATGTTCAATTTTAAAATAACAGTCCCACAAAGAAAGAAGGACGCCGCTTTCCCTTTGGTGTTTTGCTGCCTGTGGTGTCCTCATCCTCAGGGAGCAGTGAAGACTTAGTTATTGAAGATATCCAAGGCTGAGCTTGACTGGTCTTTGCTGGACTGGAGAATCAATGTTTATTGGACACAGACAGGAGACGAATGGGCAGACACACTCGGATCATCCATGAGCATTCTGAATGGTGCCCCCAAATGGCCAATGCTGCCCCTACGCCGCATGTTGTTCCCTCAATCCACCCTCGAGCCTGTTACAGAGATATACTGCTGCCCCTACCCCATGTGTTGTTCCCTCAAGTCACCCCTCGAGGCTGTTGCAGAGATATACTGCTGCCCCTCTGGCATGTACTGTTCCCTTAATCCAGCCCTCGATGCAGTTACAGAGATATACTGCTGTCCCTAACCCAATCTGTTGTTCCCTCAGTTCACCCCTCGATGTTGTTACAGAGATATAGTGCTACCCCTACCCCATGTGTTGCTCCCTCAATCCACCCCTCGATGCTGTTACAGAGGCAATCTGCTGTCCCTACCCCGTGTTTTGTTGCTCAATCCACCTCTCGAGGCAGTTACGTGGTAGGGGAGACCCCATGTATTCAGACAGGATCGTAACAATGAGACAGGAGGAGGTCATTCTGCCCCTCTAAGGAATTACACAGGAATATAGAATGAGGTAATTCAACTTGTTGAGTGCATTACACAGGCCAGGAGGAGGACATTCAACCTGTCTGAACGGCTACACAGGAACAGGGAAGCTGTCGGTATCAGGAAATAGAGAGTAGAGACAAATGTTTATTTTCAGGCTGCAAAGATGCAACAGATGGAGTGCCTCAGAGATCACCGTGGGGTTATCAGTGATCAAATATCTTTTTCAATGATCTGCAGGAAGGGGAGGGAATGGCTTGGAGCTCAAGTGGAGGGTCATTCAATGTCTTGTCAAATGGACGTTGCGAATCTGCAAAGTCGTATAGATAGGGAAGGTTAGTGAGCTAACATTCAGCAGAAATAACATAAGGTAAGTTGTCTATTTTTGGCATGAAGGATAAAACAATTTAAATGCAGAGAGATTTTAGTACTCTGTGATTCAGGCAGTGTCCATGTTCATGGGACATGAATCATATGAAGTAGGATTTGATTTGTAAGGTAAGTGGATTGATGCTGTTTTTGGCAAAAGATATTGGTTTAATCGCAGGGATGTTTTATTGCATCTGTACAGGGCATTGCTGAGACCACACTTGATGCACTGTGTGCAGTTTTGATCCTCTGAACTGAAATAAAAGGATATAATTATTTTCGAAGATTTTCAAAAGGCTTCCCTCTACTCATTCCGGGAATGCTGCCATTTGTTATGGGGGATTATCAGTTTTGACCAGAGCTGATAAATAGTATTGAGCCATCCATTCTGAAATGTGTATCAACTGGATGCATTGCATCTCTTGTCAGGGAGACTAAAGTGAGAGAATGAATTTTAAGAAAAAGATGTATTGACATTAAAACACATACTATGAATAAGCCTATCAATATTTACAAATTACACAAACATATGTAAGCATGTCATCAAATTAAAAAGTGGGGTCATTTTTTTGCGATTGAAAGGAATTGTGTACGAAAAGAGCAATGGTGCCCCTGCATGTAATCCATAATCGGGTTTTCCAGATAATGTTCCAGGAGAGAACACATAGCCCAGTTTGTTGTTCAGTTGACATTATTGTATGTTTCAACACAGAGAGAAAGAAAACAGTTCTCTACCTGAGAAGCAGCAGCCGATTGATCCCTCTCTCTTACTTTTTTCCGCCCGATACAAAAATGTGAGACCATAAAATCCCTGAATTAGTGGATTACTCTCAATATCCGTGATAAAGTAGAAGCATTGTTTTAAGCAACATAAATGATCTTTAACTACTGAACTGAAATAGAATATATCAATTGCACTTGTTGCATGGAATAGCAAACAAATGTTTGCTGTTGTCATTTGTTTCAGGAGCAATAAGGTACTTACTCAGGTTATTCTACTGAACAATAATCAGATGGTGATGGAAGTCTTTGTGTTGCTTTGCGTGTATTGTTTTGTGTGAACATTGGGTCCGATAAAATTGAGATATTTGCATGAATTAGGAACAGATTGATAATTATGTGCGAATGATCAGATTTAACATCAGACAGTTTTTGATTTTTTTTCGTAGATTGCTGAGTGAAACGTTCTTAAACCATCATGGAATCAATGGGATAAGTGAAAGATATGCAAACTGAACTTTCAAATGAACACACCCTAATATTTTCACGCCATTTCAATATCACATTCAAGATAAATAGGTGACTGAAAAGCAAAAAAACCCAAATCTTACACAATTCATAAACTGACCAATAATTAAAAATTGATAAATAATCGCAAGTGATATTTGTTTATTTTACTGAGAAGTTAATTGATCTTTTCTCATATTTATATCAATGGAGCATAAAATTCTGTTTTGTTTTAACTAAGATCTACAGAACAAGAACAAATTAATAACTATCATGACTTTGTGTATTTCAGCTTTATGACTGCAACATTCTCAATATTTTCTGGGGAATATTGATTGAATGGAATTATATACATTTTGTTATGAGTGACCTGAAGAAGGCATATAGCAGACAATGTGATTAATGGAATGGACGATGATATCTCCAAATAATCTACTGATATTGTGATGGGATATACAGTAAGTGCGGGTCAGGTGAATTGGCCATGCTAAATTGCCCGTAGTGTTAGGTAAGGGGTAATGTAGGGGTATGGGTGGGTTTCGCTTTGGCGGGTCGGTGTGGACTTGTTGGGCCGAAGGGCCTGTTTCCACACTGTAAGTCTAATCTAATCTAATCTCCAAATAATCTACTGATATTGTGATGGGATATACAGTAAGTGTCAGCATCGAAGCAAATTATAATCAAATAAATTAAAAAACGTCTCCAAGTTTAAACTAAATACAATATTCACAATGACTGAGAGATTGTACATTGCAATGTCCTTGCAGTATTTATTCTACAGAAGCATATTTCCACATTTGTAGCCCTTACTGGATTGCACAATTGTTAGATATAAGATATATTAGCAACAAAGGGATTTTCAAATACATATATTCGTGAATTTGAGAATAATGCGATATCTTATCTTGATATTAGACTGAGTAATATGTAGAAATGAAGAGAAATATTGCAGGGAAAAGTAATTGGCGCTCTCTGAATTTCAGAGGCTGAGACAATTGTTATATTTCACCTGAGCAAAAATCAAACATTTACAAAGAATTTTGCAAGGGATATTATTGGTCGTTTGGTATGTGTATGGACCTGACTAAATAGGTATTAATATAGTAGCATTGACAATAAGAAATAATGAATGAATTTTTTGAAAGAAACACTGCAATTTTACTAAGTCTATTTTAAATTGCTGTGCAATTATTGTAATTGATAATTGCTTTTAGAATCCTGACAGATAAATTGACTAACTATTTTGAAAACACTTTGCTGTGATATTGATTGGATATTCATCAAGATTAACAAACTGAAAACTAAAGCATAAAACTTATCTGTATGATATGAAAAAAATCAATCAGCGGCAATTGAAAGAAAAATATTTTGTTTTAAAATGCAGGCAATGCAAGATTTATATGCTTCCAATAGTTTTCTTGAAGTGACATGTCAATTTTGTTGATGTATTTTTTACCACAATAAATGTTTCGATAATTATTTCAGAATTAGGAGGAAATGAATTCGGCCATGGAAGTGACTATTATTGTGAACAAAATATAGAGTCACTGACTTTTGTTGCGGAAATTAATTCTCACAATTGTTCACTGACATCTAATATGGAAGGAAAAGGAGAATTGTCAACATTTCCAAGCAATTTGTTTTCATATTATGAAATGAAAATAAAAAATTTGGAGGGCAATTTGTTTGAAAAAAGGAAATAGTCATTTCATATGACATTTGAGCTGAAGATTCGTTCCCTTTCCCCATTGTAGTCTTTGCAATAATTTAAAACTTAGTGTTGGTTGAACAAAAGAACAAATGGACATAATCGAAATGCATTCTTGTACACCAAAAAGTAAATGTAAAGCAATTTTATCCTGAAAATTATATCGCTCTGAATGTAATCATTTCACACACTATAAAAGTTTGTATTGAATTGAAATGTCATCATTGCTATAGAAGTGTTTTCCCCTGACAGGGAATGAGGATTCAGGAGGCAGGCTGAGCTCAGGCATGTGGAAGATGTTTACTCATGCAGCAACCAGTTAATGAAGGGATCATACCCAGAGTAAAAAGTGAGGTCTGCAGATGCTGGAGATCAGAGCTGAAAATGTGTTGCTGGTTAAAGCACAGCAGGTTAGGCAGCATCCTAGGAAGGGCTCTGGCCCGAAACGTCGAATTTCCTGTTCCTAGGATGCTGCCTAACCTGCTGTGTTTTAACCAGCAACACATTTTCAGCATCATCCCCAGAGGCCACTCACGGAAGGGAGATCCATGACACATGGTAACATGTAGAGTAAAAGGCAGCATTTTACGGACTTTCTGCATCACAATGGCCACATACAATGTGGTTACAGCCCTTCCCTCCTCGTACAGCCACCCAATTGAAGCACAAAATTGCAGGTGGTCATTCTCATGGACATCCCCAGATTCATATTGGAATCTTTCCATGCATCTTGTTGACTTAGATTCCAAAGTTCTTCCTGAACTCCCTCGGGCCTCTCAGTTTACCTTATCAGTTGGGACATTTTTAATTCTGATATTCATTATATTTTATTTTTTCAAAGCCAATTACTCCTCATATAATTCACTGTCTACATTGTATATGTACAAAGAAATAGGAAATACAGTTAATTTTAGCTTACTTGCTATAAGATGAGTAATATGACTTGTGTAATAAAGTCCGTTATATTGTGTAAAATTATACAGCTACTCTTTCTGTCAGGACTTTATAATTAATGGGCAGTCAGCATCATACCGTGGAGTAAATTCCTAAAACTAGCTAACTTCAAATCTCAGTCAAATGCTTCTCTATAATGTTTAATGGGCATGTGTTACATATATGAAATTTATGTTGCAAATTTCCCCTATTATACTCAATAATCTGTAATTAGAACCTTTGTTTCATATTCTGAGTAACTGTAAAATAATAACTATATCTGACAAATGAACCCTTCCGTTGTCATGATAGCTGATTAGTGAGTTAACTGGGCTGCGCCTTGCATCTGCTGTTTATTCATTTACTGGGACAATTATCCTTTCATTTATGAACATCAGGATTGGTGATTTGTCTGTATGTTGGCATGTTCTTAACAAGAACTGTATGGAATGCTGTCGTCCTGGTGTTGGAGTAGATCCATTGGTAGTGTGATTTCTTTTAATTTAAGGCTGGAACAGACTGTTAGTCCAGTTTATCACCCCCTGACACCTTGGATTTTAGTTCTAAGGTCGGCTGCCTGTTTTTAAATGACAGGCATTTTGTATGAGCCAATATGGACCATTCTATTCCAGGTGGGGGCAGGCCATGTCTATAACAGCAAATCAACTAAGATTCAAGTATTTAAATAAAAATCACCATTCGCTGCCATTGGTTTCTGTACAATGCAATACTTTTAGATTATTGAGCATTAATTTCACACTTAAAGCTAGATGTACTGGATTTGGTCAATTCTTAAATATTATATACAAGCAACAATTAATCTTAAAAATATTTCATAGCAAACTTAATAATGATTAGAAATCTCATATAGCTGCCTGTCATGTGTAAAAATGAACAACATTTATTGGAGTGTAAAATAATCAGACGTCTCTTAATATGTAAGGCCGAATATTAATCCAATGATTTCAGTGAACACTCAAATGAGAAGGGAACAGATATTACCTGTGAGTGTTGGATAAGGAATCATTAATTAGTTTGTATTTGTGTTATCCTGGAATAAGACAACTATTTTTTAAAAAAATAATGACACTAAGAAATACTGGATTAAATTAAAATGTGAATTTGACGATGTTTGTTACAAAACCTAAACTGTGTGATTTTTGGAATGACAATGAATTGATAATTAATTTTAGAACTTTGGCAAAGTAAATGATTCAATATGTCTAAATGGATTTGCTCTGCCGTTGACTAGATATTTCTTAATCTGCCAGCCGAGAATGCCAATTCTGGCATGATGATATGGAAAGACATTAGACATTCAGTGAACATTGATCAGAAATGGTTTGTCATTCAAAATTCTCAGATCTTCAAAATTTCTATACTTGGTTTCTCTACTTTTCTTCTGTAGAAATATAACATATAATAAGAACAAATTCTGCATTGTACTTAATTCATGCAATTTTTCATCTCATCAATATTTAGACATTTGAGTCAGAATTATAAAGAAAGTAAG
Source organism: Hemiscyllium ocellatum (assembly GCF_020745735.1). Taxonomy (NCBI): domain Eukaryota; kingdom Metazoa; phylum Chordata; class Chondrichthyes; order Orectolobiformes; family Hemiscylliidae; genus Hemiscyllium; species Hemiscyllium ocellatum. The sequence goes on from NW_026867893.1 coordinate 1,120,440, forward strand.
TCAAAAGGGAGATTTATTTCCACACAAGCATATAGTCAACAGCATTTATCAATGTATTTGTTTCCATGTTGTCTCTGAATAAGCAGATAAATACATGTAATGGGGATCTTTTGACAATGTAATCAGCCACAATTAAATTTTTAACATAATTTTTGACTTGGAAATCTATCAGAAAAAAATCCTATCTTCAGGACTTGCTTCATCTCGATGCATGTTACGTGTAGTATGCTCAGTCATAGGAAATAAGTTTTCATCATGGGTCTGGAAAACATATAGTGTGTAAATTATAATAAGGTTTCTCTTACGTATCTTTGGATCTGGTGAGACTGTGATGTTTGCTCTGATTATTCATCCTGAGAACAATAAGGCACGTACAAAGCGTATTTCACCGAACAGTAATGAGGTGGTCTTGAAGACCATTACGAGCACTTTGATTTCAATAATGTTGAGCTGATTTCAATGATTTGGGATATATTTTACAACATTTTACCAGAATTCTGGATTCTAAGCATTTAATGGGTTTCATGAAAACTCCCCTCACTTGTCGTCATTATCAAGCGAGGTGTATAACGCTCAGGCACTGGCTGCAAGTCAAGGTGCCAGGAAGTCTGCATAAAACTCTTCAAAGCACAACTCTCGGGCTGGTTGTGACTGGATCTCTCGAACATTTGTGACCTCTTTGACTGGTCTTTCCACAATTATCTGGAGGTGATCATTTTGTCTAATGTTTGCTTTAGGTTGGCCTTTTTAGCTCCGATTTCTCCAGCTGTAGGAATATTTATAATGTTCAATTATGTGCGACAGGTCACTTGACGTTACTGGACAGGTAAAATATGATTGGGAGATGCCGGTGTTGGACTGGGGTGTACAAAGTTAAAAATCACACAACACCAGGTTATAGTCCAACAGGTTTAATTGGAAGCACACTAGCTTTCGGAGCGACGCTCTTTCATCAGGTGATCACCCGATGAAGAAGCATCGCTCAGAAAGCTAGTGTTTTTCCAATTAACCTTGTTGGCTATAAACTGGTGTTGTGTGATTTATAAATTTGTACACCTCAGTCCATCACCAGCATTTCCAAATCAGATCACCCATGAATTCGTTGAATGGTTGAGCAGACTCCTTGCGCTGAATAGCATGCTTCCACTTGGTTTAACATTTCGTCTAACGCCTTATTTTATTCACAAGTTCAGAATTGTGAGGGGATGGGATGAAGTGACATAAAAGGTTTATTGAACAGATCAGACGCAGCAGGAACAAAGCTCATAAACTCAGGAAGAAGAAATATGCTGTGGCCTGGGGGCAACAAATGACACTGGGCCCAGCACAGGTGGCTGTGTACAGAAGCTGTGATTGCTGAAGAAAGTTGCTCGATATTATACAGTTGGCAAGTCAGTGATCACGCTGGATGATGGATCATTGTATGATTCACACACAGCAGAAATTTGTGAAAGAATGAAATGTTTGTTTCATTGGAGACATTTTCTGTGGTTCCAATTCCGATTGACTGTTTGAAATACTGATCAGATTTTTGTGTGAAGTGTCAGGTTAAAATACTCATGAACAACCCCACTGGATAAGCCTGTGCTCCCGATCTGTAGTTTTTTTTCTTTCTTTCGATGTAAATTCATAGAAAGACAGGATGGAATGTAGGGCGGAAAGAAAAATGGGTTCTTTCTCATTTCACCAATTTCATCTACAATTGAATAGAATGGCTGCTCTCACTCTTCATTTCGTCTTTAATGTGGTGTCGAATATTTGTGAATCTCCCATGCAGTGAAGGGCAAGAACAAGATTCTCGATCCAATGTATACCAGAGTGTGAGCTGCAAATAAAAACTGTTAGAGCGGTACATAAAGTTAGCAACCAGAGTGTGACTCGAACCAGTGAATGTGGAGCACAGGGGTATAATTACCCACCACCATAATCCCTCGGTCCCCTCGGCACATTTTGTAGAGGGGTGACATATGACCACACCATTGTGCTTCTGCCTTCACCAGAATTATAATAACAGCAAATTCCAATAAATAGCCATGCTGGTCAAAATGAATAACTGTCATTGATACATTCTGAGTCAGAACTGAGTCAGAATGAAATAGGACAAGAATTTTCTTTCATATTTACACGTACATTTGACTCATAATTTCTTCAGTCACTTTCTCTCTCACGTGAAGAAGCAGCCATAGAGAGGGAAATAAAGGCGATGTTGTCGCTCAATGGCCTTTCTCATTTGGCTGAACCTGAATTGGATTAAATCGCAAGAACCGCTGATTTGTTCATTTCATTTTAATTTTGCTGAAACCTCACAATGTTCATTAATAATCAGAAGTGAATTAGATATATCTCATTGGAACGATTAATGTTGTATTCAAATTTGCTCTGACTTTATTTCAGCTTAAGGAAAATACTGCTAAGAAAAACAGAGGGTTAAAGTGCAAAAGAAAACCCACCAGTTTTGTTGCTCGTTGCTTTGGCAAATTTCACTGAGTACGAAATGGACCAAACATCGTGGTGTTTATTCTCACATCCTGAACGCATGTGATGAAAGCAGGAAGTCGTTCTCCAAGCAACTGGTCATTTCCTATTTTTATGTAATATCGTCACTTCACAATAAATAAAAATCCACTCAGTTCCATTTACAATGCTTTAGGTGGAATATTATGCCAAATCTTTCAAAATGCAGACTTTTGGAACCGAATCTTATTCAGGTGCACACATTAAAGGAATTTCTTTACATTTAAAGTCAACCAACTTAGACATTGTTTCCCCACAACTTCCGACCGACTACACCCCATCCCTACACCTTTACCTACCCACACGCTGTGTCTCTCCTTGTGAAATTTATTCCGTGCATGTCAACAAAAGTGCCTTTCCAAATATTTTGAAAACCAGATTCTCGGAGTGACAGCGATTGTGTTCTCACCATTACTTTCTCCTTCAAAGGTTTGATTAAAGGTATTGAACACCTGACATCTAGATGTTTACTTACTTGAAAGATGGAATATTCCACCTATTTACTCTGACCAAGCATTTCATAACCTGCAAAAAAAACATTAAGTCTTCCTTGGTTCAATGATAACTCAGTTCTCAGTTTTCCAAGAAGACAAGTGAATAAAATCTCATCTTCAGTACACCCCCATCAGCATCTTCTCTGATGTCTGTACACCCCAGTAAACCCCGTCATTATCAATTCATGGAATCACAGAATCCTACAGTGCAGAAAGAGCATTTCAGTCAATCGGGCCAGTATCGACTCTCTGAAGAGCATCTCACCTAGACCCACCTCCCCTCCCTATTTCCATATATTTCACCTGAAGAAGGGAAATCCCTCCCCCTTATGATTTCAAATAAACCTGTTGGAGTATAATCTGACGTCCTGTGATTTCTGACTTTATCCCCACATTTCCCATGGCTAATTCACTTAACTTACTTAATTCACTCCCTGGACACGAGAGGGCAACTTAACTTTGCCAATCAACCCAACCTTCCCTCTGAAAACCAGTGCGAATTACTGAGACAATGTTCCATCATACTGAGTAAATGCTGTATCATTTTGTAATGGTTTTATACCCTGGTAACAGCCTCATCAGAATAAATGAACCCAAATTCAATGTATCGAAACGGTACTCTGTCCTTTACAATTTCATTCGTGCTGCGGGAAATGTTTCTGCACTCATATTTGAATGTGTTTACGTTGTTTCTTCCTCAGCTTCCTGCTTCTAGTAAACACTTCAATCTGGAACAAGTCTGTCAAATGCTTTTCATTCTAACACAGTCACAAGGTGAAGTTTGCAGAAGGCACGTGTTTGGCCGTTCACAGACACACAGCCTTCCTGAGAGCTGCAGTCCTTCCCCACCTTTATTCAGGCAGCACTGTCCTTCCTGTGGCATGCTCCATCTAGAATAGAAGGACAGGTATCAATACCCGCACTTGGGAATGAAGCGACAGTTTTGAAATATTTACACTGTCCCCAGCGGAGAATTGAGCCCTGTGACAGGTGGGAATACTAACTACTATATTACCGAGAACAAGAGTGTCAAAGGAGGCCCTTCAACCAATTGTGGCCACACTTCTCAAATACAACTGCCTAATGAACTGAATCACATTTCACAATTCTTACCCCACAGCCTTATATGTCTTGGCATCACAAGCTCACATCTGAATATTTATTCAGGTTGTAAGGGTTTCTGTCGCTCTGAACAATGCAGATAGTATATTCCAAATTCTAACCACCCACTGGCTGATAAAGCTTTTTCGCACATCTTCGCGACTGTGCCACTCAGTTCCTCTGATTCTGTGGCTGGGAGTTGGGACTATGTGGCAGCAATGGTTACTGCCTTGTGTGGGGAAACTGGTGAAGTAGCCGATGTTAAACTGCATTACGCTTGAAGCATACATTTCAACAACACCTGCACTGTCCCCGGAGTTTTTGTTGTTTTGGAGAAATCTACTTATCTCAGCCTTTAGCATATTAATGATGGAATCATCACAGCTTCCGGGGGAACCGACATTAAACGGTCAGCCCATTCTGAGTTCCCACATATCTGCCACTGTTCGCTTAGCACTGATATTGTGCATTTGGTGCGCTGCCTAATATGTCCTGTGAGACTGTACTTATTGCACGCTGCTAGGGCACTCAGCTGTGGAATGCTGTGATCGTATAGTGGTTAGTACTCTGCGTTGTGACCGCAGCAACCTCGGTTCGAATCCGAGTCACGGCAGTAATTGCTCCACCTGCTCCAGCTCTTGGGCAACGCAAAGGAATCAGTTGTGTGGATGACGTAATTTTTTCCAAGGTGATGATCTTTTCCCTTCAAATTCTGCTCGCTCACATCTCTGTATTTCATATGTCAGAATTCAAATCCACCCGTTCTCAGAGGTTTCACTCCCTCCTACGATCACTAACTGAACTTTTCATCCCACACCCCCATTACATTAATTTAGAGATGCCGGTGTTGGACTATGGTGTAAAAAGATAAAAACCACACAACACCAGGTTAGAGTCTAACAGATTTAACTGAGCAATAGTTTTCGGAGCGCTGCCCTTTCATCATGTGGTTGTGGAGTCATTTCCTATTCATTAAGGCACTGCAAAATCTAACACTTATTCTCACATTGATACCATTCAGCCTGTGCTGCTGCGGTCAATGTTGCTGGGTGAACGTGCCCCAACCCCACCATCAGGACCTGCAGATCAGTTGATCCATTTGATTACGACTGTTGTGAGACCAATCCTCAGGTAGCAGCTTTTACTGATATGGACTTGCGATTATGGGGGGTCAAACTCAGGAAAATGATACAGGACAATATCGAGAAAAAGTGACTTCTTTCAGAAAGATTAATTTCACGGGTTTTCCGCAATGGCCGAACACGATTATCACTGGACTTTTCACTCAGATACAGAGCAAATGAACCAGGGACCCGGGTTTGACTCCAACCATGCCAGGTTATAGAATTGAGATTCAATACACATCTGGAATTACGAATCTAATAACACCTATAAATCCATGGGCAATTGTTGAAAAAAACAAAACCATCGTGTTCACTGACGTCCTTTGAGGAAGGAACCTGCTATTCTTACCTGGTCAGGCCTCGATGTGACTCCAGACTCACTGCAATGCGGTTGAGTCTCGACTACCCGCTGTACAATTAGGGATCGCAATCAATACTCCCGAGACAGCGACGCCCTCATTCTGTAACAGAATAGGAAAAAAGTTAATTTAGCTCTGGCTAGAGTACTGTGTGCAGTTCTGCAATTCACAGTATAGCAATGATGTGATGGCACTGCGAACGTTGCAGGAGAGATTCACTGGGATATTGCCTGGGCTGACGAGTTTCAGTTATGAGGAGAGATTGGACAGACTGGGGTTGTTTGTCGCCGAGCAGAGGAGATTGGAGAAGACATGACTGAGATGTACAAAATAATGCGGGATATGGATAGGATAGACTGAAAGAAGCGTTTGTTATTGATGGAAGGATTGAACACTGAGTCCAAGAGATTTTGGGAAAAGCCAAAAAGGTTTGATTATATGTGCGGAAATGGTCAGAGAGGCGGAAACTCTTTTAACCTGAAAAAATTCAGATGTGAATTTGTGATGCCAAGACATATCAGACTATCGGCTAAATAATGGAAATCTTGTTTCAGGTCGTTAAGCAGTTGTGTTGGACAAATGCGGCCACAACAGGCTGCAGGGCCTCCTTCGATTTTGTTGTCTTCCACAGTATCGTGGTTCGTGTCCCCGCCTGTCACTGGGCTCAATTCTCCGCTGGGGGCACCGTAAATGTTTTAAACCTGTCGCTCTGTTCCCCAGTGAAGGTTATTAATGCCTGGCCTTCCATTCTCGATTGGTTATGTCACAGGAAGGACAGTGCTGTCAGAATCAGCTGGGGAAGGACTGCAACTCCTGGGGAGAGAGTGTGTCAGTGAAAGTGCAAACATGTAACTTCTGCAAACTGCACATTGTGTTTGTGTTGCAATGAAAACCATTATATAGAGTTGTTCCTGACTGTGTGTTTATATAAAGCAGCAATCTGAGGAAGAAAACAGGGTAAACCCATTCAGATCTGAGTGCAGAAACATTCACTCGGCTGAGTTGCCAGTGTATAAAGTCATTAAACATGATACAGATAGTGTTCGATATGATGGTACATTTGCTCAGTGGTTCGCACTGCTGGTAAGTCTGTAGGTTAGGTGGATTGGCCCTGTTAAATTCGTTGATGTATTCAGGGAGTGAATTCAGTAAGTTAAGTGAGTTAGCCATGGGTAACGCAGTGATAAAGTCAGCAGTCACACGATGCCAGGTTTCATTCCAACAGGTTTATTTGAAATCACAAGCCAGAGGCATGCCAGGATAGAGACAGGAGCTAGGTCTGGTTGAGATGATGTTTCGAATTTCCCTACAGACCTGATCGGCTGAATTGTACTTTCTGCCTTGTCGGGAATCTGTGATTCTATCAGAGAGGTCACTGCCAGCGCTTACTGGGCTGCTAAGACATTAGAGACGAAACTGACTGTGTTTCGTGGGGATGCAATTTTATTTACTTGTGTGTTGGAAAATTTGAAACTGAATCAAGGAAAACCGAATGGAAGTTTTCCAGAGTATTTGAGGTTTGGAGAGAGTAAATAGGTGGTAAATTCTCTCTTTCAAGTTCGCAAATTTCTGAACGTCAGGCTTTCAAGACCATCGATGTCGGGCAAAGAAATAATGAGAGCAGAATTTTTGTCACTCTGAGAATCCATTTCCAAATATTTGGAGAGACACATTTCGAGACACAGAAGCAGTGAGTTTCACCAGGAGAGAGACAGCCTGTGGCCAGGGAAAAGTGTAAATGTGGTGTGTGTGTGTGTGGGGGGGGGGGGGGGGGGCGAGGTGTGTCTGCGGTGGAAGTTGTGAGAATGAGAATAAGGGATTCTGCTACAGAGAGTCAGCTTGGCTTTGATGAGCCCCTTTCTATGCCATAACACATTTTTTTGTACTTGCTTAACTTGTTCTGGTTATTTGTCTTCAGGGGTTAAATTATCATTAAGGTGAATCTACTCTGTGTTCATGCTCAGACCAACACAGGTTGTCCTTCCACAGCAGGAGATAATGTTCATTGCTTTATACATGGTTGTGGGGGAGTCCCCAGGTAGAATACACAGAACTAAAAATCTGCTCTAGGGTGTTTTCACCAGGATTGTGAATATCTTGGAACATCTAGTGCCACACCAATACCTGAAATGCTTTCCGACTGACTGACTAAATGAAAAATGTTCCTTCCACAGCATGCTGCTGGCTGGAGTTCTGTGTTCAGTGTTGTTTCACAAGGATCCGAAATGCAATATCTATTGTCTGTAACATATATCAATGATTAGCATGGAAATGTAAACAATTTAATTAGCAAGTTTCTAGATGGTACAAATTGATGAAGTTGTGAATGTTGTCAAAGGATACAGCAAGAAAGAGATCAGTTGAAAAACCCATACAAAAATAGATTTTAATCTAGACAAGTGTGAGGTGATGTATTTTGGGAGACTCATTGCAAGAGGAATGTATTCACTAAACCGAAGGGCTCTCAGCAGCATTGATATACAGAAGGATCTTCAGGGGCAAGTTCACAGCTCCCTGAAAGTGGTGAAGGAGGTAGATGGCAGGCATGCCTTCTTCTGTCAGGGGAGTGAATATAAAACTGTCATTAGGCCACCTTTGGAGAATTGTGTGGTTTTGATCAATACATAAAAAGGAGGATGTGCAGGCTTTGGATAGCGTGAGAAAAGGTTTACCAGGATGTTGCCTGGATTGGGAGAGGTTGGAAAGACTTGGATTTTTGTCTTGGGGAAGTCAGTGGCTGCGGGTGATCCGAAAGGCTCAGACAAAGTGAAAAATCTCAATCTTTTTCCAAGTTGAAATGGCAAATTCTACAGGCCATAGATTTAAGTGGAGCGGCGGCAAGGTTAAAGGAAATGAAAACTGAAACAACTGCAGATACTGTAAAACATAAGCAGAAACATTTTCAGGAAAAGTTCAGCAGGTCTAGCAGCTTCTATGAAGATAAATTAAAGTTAACGTTTCTGAGGAAGGGTGACCAGACCCGAAACATGAACTGATTTTTCTTCACAGATGTTGCATGATCTGCTGAGCATTTCCAACAACATGTGCAAGTTTAAAGGCAGTTGTGTCAGACAAGTTTCTTATGCAGAAGGCGGTAAGTGACAAGAATATACTTTCCTGAGAGATAGGAAAAGCAGAAAAAAATCACAACTTTTAAGAGGCATTTGTGTGGGCACATAATCAGGCATGGGTTTGCAGCGATATGGACCAGGTCCAGGCAGGTGGAATTAGTTTGGAATGGCCTCATGATCCGCACATTCATGTTGGGCCAATTATTCCGGTGCTGTACTGTTCTGTTTTCCAGGAAGTAGAATGTGTGGAGCGAGAGATAATATTTTGAGTGGAATATGACTCTTCTTTAGAACGCACAGTAAGTTGATGCATTTTGAGAGAAACGATGTCAAAAGGGAATATATATTTGAATGGCACAGATACAGAGAGCAGTACAGCAGCAATGGGAGACAATGCGTACCAATCATTAAAGGAGAGAAAACATAAACTAGTTTGAGTAAAACAAATGTATGCTTGGCTTCATTAATGGGAGAATGATAATAAACTCACAGAAATTATGCTGACCCTTGACAAAACTTTAGTTAGGTCGCAGTCAATCATTACATTCAATTCTGGTCAACAGATTCCTGATCAGAATGAGGAAGTTAAAATACCATAGAGGGGCCAGTTCCATACCTTTTGCTTCTCTTTCAGGACACTGTGGGGTCTCAAGGGTTAAACATTCCTTGCTAAAGGCCTTATTTCATCAACTGAAGGCCTGTACTCTTAGAATACAGACAGAACATTTCAGAAAGGGGGAGGCTGACTGTATCTCAAAATAGAACCTCTTGCAGCCACACATGTGGATTGCCCCGTAACCCTAGACAGAGGAATTTGCCCTTTCCCGACAAGACTGAGAGCCCTAGGCACAACCCAATTAAACTGCCTTCCGCTCCCATTGTCTTACCTCTCCTCCATATTAGCATAGGTAAGTGAATCCCCCATTTACTGAAGGAAGAACCATTCTGCCGTAATCTTTTCCCATCAACACATAATCATGAACAATATGATAATCAATCTCTGTAATCCATTCACATGCAAATTCATAATTCCCTACTTTAAACTGTGTAATGACATTCGCCCATGTGACTGATATGCCTTTGTCTAATTCCTATCTGTCTCTGTGGGTAAGGCAGAGATTCGTGAAGAAGAGTCTCTACAAGTCGATACTCGGCTACTTTAGAGACACTTTGAAACTCTCGCTGGCTGTCCAATAATAAAGCTATTGCTGTTGTGCAGAAAACTTGCATCATCCGGATTTGTGGAACAATATAGTCATCAACAATGAAGGATATGAGTGATCTTCAGAGTGTGGAGTACAGATTTACTGGAGTTGTTCACTGATGAAGACAATGCAGTCACTGGATTGAATTGAATAAATTGCGATTTTCTTTGAAGTGAAGAAGTTGGATATAGTTTTGATGGAGCTGTATAAGATTATAACAGACCTAGATATGGCAGACAAAAATATCTGTATTCGATAGGTGATGGCACAAGAATTAAGGTCAGATGTAAGGTTTTGAGACGGGGGAGATGAGCAAGTGTTTCTACTGACTGTATTGGCTGGAAATATGCAGAACATGTTGCTTATTATGGTGGTGCGAGTAGAGAAGATAAATGATTAATAAAAACAATTATATCAGATCTGAGGGAAATAAACTTGCAGAGTTTGGGGTACATATGGGGAATGAGAATATTGGATTCTGCTACAGAGAGCCAGCTTGGATTTGTTGGGCCTCTTTCTATGCTATAATGCATTTTATTTGGACTTGCATAAATTGCTCTGCTCACCAATTAAGTTGTCATTTAGGGAAATCTGCTCAGTGTTCCTACTCAGACCAATACAGGCTGTCCCTCCACAGCAGGAGATAATGTTTACTGCCTTATACTGGGTCCCTGATGGGTGGGGGGAGGGGGGGATGGGGGCTAACGGTGTATGTATCAGTCTGCTAGCATTAATCTGAAATGGCAGAACACCAGTGCAGCCATACTAGGGACCGACTCTGGAAATGTGGGGAATGCCAGAAGGGAATTCTTTACCGATCCCACCTGGAAACTGGCCAAACCAGTCAGAACTGTTCACCTGCTCAGTGCGTGTGTGGGGGGAAGGGATTCACTCAGGCATCCATCCTGCTGAGACACCAGTCAATTTACTGATAGCCACAGTTGAAGGATTTTTCCCCTCTTTCTCACGCCAAGTGATGTACAATGGTTTTGGCAGCTCATAAAAGTTTTGCACACAGAGAACTTAGGTTTGGAAATGTTTATGACATGTTCAAAGATGTTCAGATTCACACTGGGTAGAGACTTTTATTTTCCTTTATTCATTCACAGGAGGAGGGTGTTGCTGGCCCGGCAGCATTTCCTGCCCATCCCTAATTGCCCAGGGGGCAGGTAAGAGTCACCACATTGCTGTGGGACTGAGGTCACAATGTAGGCCAGACCAGGTAAGGATGGCAGCTTCCTTCCTGAAAGGGTAGATGGGTTTTTCCTGACAATCTATTAATGGTCATCATTAGACTCTAAATTCACAAGTTTTTTTTATTGAATTGAAATTCCCCCATCTGCTGTAGCAGGCTTTGAACCCAGGTCTCCAGAACACTTCCTGGGATTTTAGATTAACTGTCTCGTGACAATACCACTTGGCCAATCCTTCCCCACATCGCTGTCCATCTGCACAGAGTGAACGCTGATTTCCTGGTTCATCAGAACTGGTTCATCACATGTAAGTTTGCTCAATGATTGCAGGAGTTGGATGTTGATTGGCAATTTACATCCATCTCCGAACCATGTATTCTGGGGTTTGTTTCTGGTGATGATTGGAAGCACCATCAGTCTTTTTATCTTTTGAGGATAAAAACAGTTTCAATTAGCTTTCTGTTAAATGCATGGCAATCAATTCATTTTCACAAAGCTCAGGCAGATTAATTTCTTTTGAAGGGCTCTCCATCTCCCCAACCTCGTCCATCCTTACCCCCAAGAGTGCAATAATCTCATAGAGTCTCTTTATGACAATGAAGGAGACAATCTGATCAGCTGCTTCTTTCCCTACTCCTATGTCGGGTTGGATCTTAATCTCCCCTTGCTGCAGTTGTGATCCTGCATCATTGTACAGTGTTGCTCGTATTTCATGTCTTGGCCTATCAGTGTTCATGATACGGCATGTAGTATATTGGACCAACAGTGTAAGAGTTTAGCTTTTTCCTTCCAACAACAGCTGTAGAATTGTACTCCAACAAAACTTACAGAATCATGGCCCAGCATATCCCCCAATTTACCTCTTACCATCGAATCAGAGGATCAATCCTCGTTCAACTGAGAGAATTCAGGAGGGCATGCCAGTAACAGCAGCATGAATACCTAAAAATGAGGTGTTAACCTGATGAGGTTACCAAAGAGGACTACTTGTGTTCCAAACAGCATAAGTGGCAAGTGATAGATAGAGCGAAGCAATTCGGGAAACAACAGATCTAAGATCTGCAGTCCAACCACACCCAGCTGTAAATGAAATCAGAGCACAGCTGGAGTTCTGAGGAGAGTTCTCCTCAAGATATTAACCAACAAGAACATCAGACTGGATTAATTATCATAAAACTCAAGTCCGTTTGATATTCATATATTTACAACCAATGTTCAATTCACCAATGTAGCTGAAGGTAAAGACAATCTTCAAGTGATTGTAACAGTGGAGATATCTGATTACTTATTCAGCAAATTAAAGCCTGTTGTGTTTAGATAGTAATAATTTTAAAGAGATTTTTAAAAAGTAAGGTGACTTGAGTATAATGGAAGTCATTGATTGGTGGGTAGCTGATAATCTTGTCTTAATCTGAAATTTATTTAGGATTATTCAACAAATAAACACTTTGTGGGAATCCCAGCCCCATGGAGTGCACATCCAGTTCCATGTGGGAAAACCAGGACACTTCTTGTCTGAGCGACAACCACAAGAACACGGAGGTGACACTGGAAATGCCAGGAACACTCGTTAAAGTACTGCACACACTTCTGATCCCCACATTCCAGGGTTGATGTGATCACACCAGAGAGGGTACAGAGGAGATTGATCAGAATGTTTCTACAATTGGAAAATTTCTGCTCTGAGGAAAAGTTGGATAGGCTGGGGATGATTTCCGAGGAGGATGAGCTGTGATTTAATTGAAGTGATAAAATGCTGAGGAATCCAGATCGAGTGGATAGGAAGGAGCTATTCATTAACAGAGAGGTCAGAAACTGGAGGATTTAGATTGAAACTAATTGTCAGAAAGCAGGGGAGGGGAGAATTCATTTCACTCGAAGATCGTTGGGAACAGGAACTCCCTGATGGGTTGGCAGAGGCAGTAACCAGCATCACATTAGAATAAAAGGACATGGATGTAACTGAGATGCTGGAGCACACAGGGCTGTGGACTAAAGTTTGCAGAATGGGATCATTGTGATTTATTTAACATTTCTCCAGAATATTAAACTCAATTCCAATTTGAGAATTTATGAACATCATCTGACCTGAATTCAAAATGTCAGAATAAATTTATCAGAAAGTTACAGCACAGATCGAGGCCACTTGGCCTATGCTGCATGTCATGGCTGTAATAGAATGACCCAGGCTTTACAGCGTTCTGTACTCACCAATGAGAACAACAATTTCAGACTGTGAACTCTGCCCTCTATGTTGTTATAATCTGTTTTTTCAATGTATTTCTTTGACAGCTGCTCACCTTGTTTCCTGGTTTCTTTCCCAGCCCTAACTCCATTCCCCGTGGCCTTGAGGGACTACCATTTCTGCTGTTTAATCTCTCCTGCCATCCCCTGTGTGACAATGTCTTTTTGTCCTTGTCTCACCCCCACCTTGCACACAACTTGTTAAATTTCTGTTGGTTCCCTGACCTCCGTGACTTCACTGCGCCCCCTGGGTCAGTGGCATGAGTTTTGAATTCTCTTCCTCATGAGACAATCGGAAATCTTTCTGGCTACAGTTTCCCCCAGATTTTATTTTGAAAGAAAAAGAACATTTGTGTCAGAGTTAAATATTTGTGAGCCTTCGTCCACAATCCTGAGCACTGAGATATCATCTGTGACCCTCCCACAGATGTGCAGGTTGGATGGATTGGCCGTGCTAACAGGGCCTGTAGTGTGTAGGTTAGGTGGTTTGGTTTAGCCATGCTAAATGTGGGGTTATGGAGGTAGGGTGGGACAGCAGGTCATTGTAGACTCGATGGACCGAATAGTATCTTTGTGCGCCTAAGGGATTCTGTAATTCTAACTAGTTGTGATTGTTGTCACATTTTCCTAAGGCCAGGTTCATTCAGCTCAGGTACACATGCTGCCTTTTGTGTTTCTGTGGGTCCTCACTCAATCCTTTACTTCAGTTTTACATCAATTTCACACTGTATGTGAGGGTGGGAATGGATTTGCAAATATAAACACTCCAACCAAAACCACTCACAGGTCATGAACTGTTTCTGCTAATTGCATCACTCACAAGGAACAGAAAAATAAAGGTTCAGTCAAAAATCTGACAGAAACAGAGGTTATAATCACCAGGAAAGGCTAAACAGCTTAAAACTCTTTTATTAAGAAAAGAGGAGGCTCAGAGACAGCCTGGTACAAATAGGAAGCGTTGTGTCTGTATTTTCAGGGATTTGAGATTGAAATATTTGGGTTGGAAGCATGCTTCATATTTCCAGATCAACAAAGGTGCTATCTAAATGTGCATCTTTCTTTCTGTCTATCTGTCTGAGTCGAAAATCAGATGGATATGTCATTGTCTGAGTATTTTCCCGAATTCCTGATTGAATCTGCCTCCCCCCACAATCTCAGGTGCCAGCTGCCTCGAGTCCACCCACATGGGCATGTTGAAGAGCATGACAGGGGAATGGATTGAAACCGAGAGTTCAATAGCCAAAATGAAATAGGTAGAAGGAAATAAACACGATTTTTCTATCCCAGGGGATGCAGACTCCAGGCTGAATCCTTTGTGGTCTTTCCCGCAGTTAAACGTGACAGCATTACATGATGAGAGTTAAACCCAGATGGCAGGAGAGAGAGCCACTGAACATTAGCAGGTTTACTTCAAACCCGGGAGGTTTGTTCAGTCAGAAACAGTGTGTTAGACATGGATGTGAAGTGAGCAGTGAGGGGAAATGTTACCACAAGCTGCAGATGAATAACTTTCATTGGAACAAGAGGAGACCATTCAGCCCTTCAATTCTACTCTGCCATTCAATAGATCATGGCTGATTTGTGGCCTGAGTTGCAATGTTCAAAACTCTCAAAACTCATCAGTAAACTCCTCTGCAACAGACAAGATCAATATTCAAAAACAAAACATCTGCAAATGCTGGGAAATCAGGATCAAAAACAGAAATTGCTGGAAAAAGTCACAGATCTGGTAGCATCTGTGGAGAGTGAACCGTTGGCTCCAGTGACCGGTCAGGTGACCAGCTGCAGCTGACCATTCTGCTGTTTCTGTAACACTCTCTGGAACAGGTTCTGGTGCGAGGGGATTGAGACTGTCAATAATAACTGAGAGAAACAGGAGGACGTGCTGAATCAGAATAAAACCCATTTTGGTCTTGCACGTTTAATCAAAGGCAAACATTATTCATTATCATTTCAGAAATAAGTTAGTAGGCCAGAAATCAACTCTTCATGTCATTGGGACTGGGAAACTGTGTTAATTCTGACCTGATCCAGCCGACATGTGAATCCAGACCCTGAATAATGGGGTTGACTCTGAACCATCTCCTGGGCAGTTAGAATGGATGACAACTGCTGCCCTAGCAAGTGATGCCGTGATCCCACGAACAAACAAAATAAATCCGATCGCTGTGGTTAGTTGTGAACTCGCTGGTGTTATTGGAATGTTTATGGGGTAAAGGGAGAAGAATGGCATTCAGTGAGGTGATCCTTTGGAGAGCTGATCAGCCAATCAGCCTCCTTTTGTGCAGTAACAATTCTGTGAATAATTAATTCTGAGCCCACTAAGGAAATATCAGAGCAGGGTTTGCAAAGAGGTCAGATTGAATGAACATCTCGGTGAACACAAGTGAGACACAGGTACAGAGAGGTTTTGGGATGAATTAAATTAAATCTTATACATTTGCAGTCATAAACATTACAGCAGTGAAAAAAGGGAGTGATCGAGAGAGTGGAATTAGAGCAGCAAATAAATCTTCAACATTGATGCAGCTAAAGGGGATGTTGGGTAAAGATACCATAGTTACTGTTTATTTTATTCCAGGCACACCAGCCTAGGAGCACATCCATCCTTACTGGATCTGTCCTATCGAGCTCTTGAAGATTTTTGTTCATTGTCCCAGCCTATTCCACCTCGCCCAACGGTCCAAGCATTAACGACATCCTTGTCGTTATTTTGTCATCAATTTCTCGTGTCTTTTTTTAAAGTTTTCAAAATGTCAATTACGCTGGACAACAACGAGCTGTTGGAAACTGAACGATAAAACGAAGAATGGCTTCAACTTTCAGTGCTGGACACCACTGAGCTGCTGGACGTGTGGCCGCGGCTTGTTTCCGTGGTGTAGTGATCATCACGTTTGCCTCACCCGCGAAAGGTCCCCAGTTCGAAACTGGGCAGAGACTGCTTTACTCTTCATTTGTAGCCTTTTACACGGACAAGAACGGAGCTTTCTTTCTTGCTCTCCCATCTGCAAACCTGCCTTCGAAAATGCTCGAACAAATCTGCTCTCTTTGTGAAATGTGATGTAATTCCATTAAATTCGTTTGCAAAGCATTGTAAAGTTTTTCTCCAGCCCGGGTCTGATCATATGACATTCTGATTCAGAGTGTAGTTACCGTGTTCTGAATCTTCCACCAAAAGCAGTACCGCGTTTGCATTCCTTGTGCAGGCGGGCCGGTTCAAAGACAGGGAACAAGCTGACGCGCTGGTGTCACAGTACACCACGGATTCCTGAACTAGTCTGTCTGTTAAATGTAGCCCAAAGTCGTATCTGAAAGACCTCATTTGGAAGCTGTCTGTCGTTATTCAAAATGCGAGAATTGGCAGCAGAGATGCTGAATCATGGTTTGGATCAGTTCGCTCGTTAGTTTCTCATTCAATCAGCACCAGCAATGAAAGAAATTACACTCTCAGAGGAACATTTGGACTTGTGTTTTCATAACGTCGCTAGTATTAAGGTGCGTCCCGAGATCTAAGCCGTGTTGGAACTGAAACGGAAGAATCGACAGAGAGGCTACAGAATGACATCGCATTCTTTTGGTTTTCTTTAAATCACTGACGAGCAGGAAAATGTAAACGGAGAGAGCGAGTGGGAAAGTGAGGCAGTTGCAGCTCTGGTGAAATTCCTTCTTTGTGAGTCACTCAGCAACAAGAGACGTGAAGGTGACTCAGGCGTGAGAGCTCTTCACATCGAGAACAAAAAGCACTCAAGGGCAGTTAGCACGTCTGTCGGAGTTGGGGTGGGGTGAGCAGTAACATCTATTACTATGTTCAGAAACTGCCTTTTCGAGTGACTTGGACAGAAACTGCATTTCTAATAAGCACCATGGAGTTTAGCAAAATTTATTGATTCGCTCCTTGTCGATTCCCACACTGGTTTCCTACTCAGTTGATATCCATGTGGCTCATGTCCAGGTGTGAACATCTCTGCAGCAAATTGCACGGTTAAGGTAAAAGGCAAGGAAAGTGGCATCTCGAACAGACACAGTGACTGAAACGATGCTGCACGGTATGATGTGGAACACGGCCTGCTCAGCTTTGTGCATTTTCCCTGTAGTCCGGTGTGTAAACGTGAACGTTGTCCTGTTTCGAGCAATGGGTGAAATCATTCAGCAAAGCAAGAATCGAAATTGAAGTAATGTCAAGCAGCTCATGGTGATTTGACCAAATCATAACCGAACATATATTCTCACGCAGTCACAGATATATTTGTCGCTGACAAGAGTCTGAGAAGATAGTCTCAGCTTACTATTGTTTTTTTTCCGTATTGATGGGCTTTCATTATCTGCTGCGAAATTAACATTGTAGCCGTGCACATCCCAGCAGCTGTGCGAGTCGGAGAGGGACCATGGATGATCCTCAAC
Source organism: Hemiscyllium ocellatum (assembly GCF_020745735.1). Lineage (NCBI taxonomy): Eukaryota > Metazoa > Chordata > Chondrichthyes > Orectolobiformes > Hemiscylliidae > Hemiscyllium > Hemiscyllium ocellatum. Next base: position 1,138,146 of record NW_026867893.1, read on the forward strand.
TGAGGATCTGGGAAAATTTGACGAAGTATGGTCAGTCACAGCAAAAGTAAGGAAGTCGTTCGTTTCTGCAGTGTTTCACAATACTACCTTTCCCGTGAGCAGTCGAACAGATTAAATGATTGTGCCACAGACTGCGACGGCAAGCTCCGCTGAAAAGTAATCCTTTAAAACCAGTGTAAGCAACACAAGGTTATTGGGGTACACCACGTGGAAACAGATACTTCGGTGTATCTCATCCATGCTCACCACATAACCAAAATTAAACAAGTCCCGTTCTACAGCATTTGGCCTCAATCCCTCTAAACCCATCCTATCCAGAAACTCATCCGATTACCATTGCAATTTTCTGAGTGCAATAGCCTCCTCCACTCCCTCTGCTAGCTCATTCCATACACCCATAACCTTGTGTGTGGGAAATGTGCCTCGGGGTACTTTGTCAATTTCAGACCTCTCAACTTAAACCTATGCTCTCGAGTTTCCAACTCACCCTAGCTTGGCTAAAACACGTAAATACTCAATTGAAATCCATTCCATAAAATCATGTCGCAGCTGTTATGCTGCCGGGAAAGTTGTCCCAGCCTATTCCACTTCACTCTACAGTCCAAACATTGACCACATCCTTGTCTATATTTTGTCACTGATTTCACTTCTATTTTTTTTTACTTACTCAAGATGTCAATTACCCTGGATAACAACGAGCTATTGGAAAAAGAAAGGTGAAACGTAGAATGGCTTCAACTTTCAGTGCTGGATGCTACAGAGCCGCAAAGGGCCCAGCTGGGGCCAGTCTCTTTAGTGTAGTGGTCATCACGTTCGCCTCACACGCGAAAGGTCCCCAGTTCGAAACTGGGCAAAAACTGCTTTACTCTTCATTTGTAGCCTTTTACACGAACAAGAACGGAGCTTTCTTGCTCACTCTCCCATCTGCAAACCTGCCTTCGAAAATGCTCGAACAAATCTGCTCTCTTTGTGAAATGTGATGCAATTCCATTAAATTAGTTTGCAAAGCATTGTAAAGTTTTTCTCCAGCCCGGGTCTGATCATATGACATTCTGTTTCAGAGTGTAGTTACCGTGTTCTGAATCTTTCACCAAAAGCAGTACCGCGTTTGCATTCCTTGTGCAGGCGGGCCGGTTCAAAGACAAGGAAGAAGCTGACGCGCTGGTGTCACAGTACACCACGGATTCCCGAACTAGTCTGTCTATCAAATGTAGCCCAAAGTCGTATCTGAAAGACCTCATTTGGAAGCTGTCTGTCGTTATTGAACGTGCGAGAATTGGCAGCAGAGGTGCTGAATTATGGTTAAGATCAGTTCGCTCGTTAGTGACTCATTCAGTCAGGAACAGCAATGAAAGAAATTACACTCTCAGAGGAACATTTGGACTTGTGCTTTCATAACGTCGCTAGTATTAAGGTGAGCCCCGAGATGTAAGCCGTGTTGGTACTGAAACGGAGGAATCGGCAGAGAGGCTACAGAATGACATCCCATCCTTTTGGTTTTCATTAAATCACTGACGAGCAGGAAAATGTAAACGGAGAGAGCGAGTGGGAAAGTGAGGCAGTTGCAGCTCTGGTGAAACTCCTTCTTTGTGAGTCACTCAGCGACAAGAGACGTGAAGGTGACTCAGGCGTGAGAGCTCTTCACATCGAGAACAAAAAGCACTCAAGGGCAGTTAGCACCTCTTCCGGAGTGGGGGTGGGGTGAGCAGTAACTTCTGTTACTATCTTCAGAAACTGCCTTTTCGAGTGACTTGGACAGAAACTGCATTTCTAATAAGCACCATGGAGTTTAGCAAAATTTATTGAGTCGCTCCTTGTCGATTCCCAACACAGGTTTCCAACTCAGTTGATATCCATGTGGCACATGTCCAGGTGTGAACATCTCTGCAGCAAATTGCACGGTTAAGGTAAAAGGCAAGGAAAGTGGCATCTCGAACAGACACAGTGACTGAAACGATGCTGCACGGTATGATGTGGAACACGGCCTGCTCAGCTTTGTGCATTTTCCCTGTAGTCCGGTGTGTTTCGTGTTCCGTGTAAACGTGAAAGTTGTCCTGTTTCGAGCAATGGGTGAAATCATTTAGCAAAGCAAGAATCGAAATTGAAGTAATGTCAAGCAGCTCATGGTGATTTGACCAAATCATAACCGAACATATATTCTCACGCAGTCACAGATACATTTGTGGGTGAAAAGAGTCTGAGAAGATAGACTCAGCTCACTATTGATTTTTGTCCTGATGGATTGGCTTTCATTACCTGCTGCGAAATTGACATTGCAACCGTGCACATCCCAGCAGCTGTGCGAGTCGGAGTGGGACCATGGAGGATCCTCAACTGAGGATCTGGGAAAATTTCACGACGTATGGTCAGTCGGAGCAAAAGTAAGGAAGTCGTGCGTTTCTGCAGTGTTTTCAAGATGTCAATTACCCTGGATAACAACGAGCTGTTGGAAAATGAAAGGTGAAACGGAGAATGTCTTCACCTTTCAGTGCTGGGTGCCACAGAGCCGCAGCGCGGCTGGCTGAGGCTGATTTCTGTAGTGTAGTGGTCATCACATTCGCCTTACTCGCGAAAGATCCCCTGTTCGAAACTGGACAGAAACTGCTTTGTTCTTCAATTGCAGCCATATCTGTTGGCTCTATGATCCTTCAGGTGCAATGATAAAAAAGATGAATAATATAATGAAGTAAAATTGTCGGAGTTGTTAAATTCCAACAACTTCAGAAAATTTTGTATTCAATTATTTTAATTGCCTTTATTATTTGTGTTTGTTCACTGTTCTGTACCTCTTATTTTTTGGTTGTCTCACTTTCTGTCGCTTCCCACTCTTTCAATACGTTTCTCCTCTCCTCTTCCCGCTTTGCTACGCATCCCCCCTGTTTTCCATTTAGTCTGCTTCACACATCCCCCACATATTTTGTCACATAACACTGGCTTCAGCCTTGGTCATTCGCAGCTCCTATTCTCCGTTTAATCTCTCCGTGCTCTGTCATTATCACCTTTGCATCTGGAGACCTGACTCACCTTCTCTCAGCGTGGTGTAAATAGCTCCCTATTTCTCCCCATTCGTTTTTTATTTATCTTTAACAAAGGGTCAGTTATACTCAAAACGTTAGCTCTTTTCTCTCCTTGCAGATGGTGACAGATCTGCTAAGATTTTCCAGCATTTTCTGTTTTGGTTTCAGATTCCAGCATCTGCAGTAATTTGCTTCTATTAATGGCTGTATGATATTGCTGGGGACATGATAACTCCAGTGTCGATGCATAAGTGGTGAACAAGTGAATGGATTCCATCTGGAAGTCGCGTGAAAAGTAGTAACAGAGATCCAGGAAAATAAGAAGAACGAATCTTTGATTTGAATTGAAGCCTGAACTCTGGTTCTCCACTGAGACCGTGACAGGTCGACTTAATATTGCATATATTTCATGTTTTGCATTGCTTTGTGAAAACAATTGAGAATGATTGATTGGCTGCAGACAACATCCAAGAGACATCAAGGGTACGGCGATCGACTTGTGCGTCTATCCCTGTCAAATGTTTAATTGCGCTGGTGAGGCTTTCTGCTTGGTGATTTCGTGGTTCACTTCGTTTGTAAATACAGCAACGCAGCTGAGATCCGGCATGGGACCAACGAGTTGCCAAGACAGCGGCAGTCGGCTTTCGAATGAACACACATCGGAATCGATCATGTGACAAGTTCTTGCAGGCGGTGAAATTAAAAGCCGCGACTGACCTTGGCGCCCCCGTAGCTAACGACGCGAGTGCTTCACGTGGCCAATGAACCCACAACTTTGGCGTGATTAGCACCACGCTCTAACCGGCTGAGCTAACCGACCAACCCAGCGGGACGGTGAAAGCAAATGCCTACATTGCCCGTGCTCACAATCACGGCGGCTATTCATTTTCTGATTTGATATCGATCGCACGCTCGTCCGAGGTATTTCTTTTCGTTGCAAAACTTTTCCACAAAAAAAAGCATTGACTTTTCCGAACGCGCACACTCGAGCTATCCACTTGCTCTGATATCCAAAATTAAGCGCAATGTCCGGACGCATGCAATTTCAATCGCAATGCCACCAGCTCAGCTGCACTTTGTCATGTTGCCAAACATCGTCTGGAGAAACGTACCTTCAACGATCGCTCACTGTGCTTCTGTAAACTCACAGACCTTTGGAGTTAGGGTTATATGCTGCTGATAACCGGCTGAGAACCTTATGCCAAGTGCATTTGAATTGTAATCTAGCAGTGGGAGTCTTTCTGCTCCCGAAGGACGCAGTTGCTTTAGAGTCAGCAACAGCGTAGAACTCAATTGGACGTTTTCCTCAATGAGTCATGTTGCTTATGCAACCTTCGTTTGACAGCATATTTAGCAAATTATCACGCCTTCCTGCAGTGTTTGTCAGCGACAGATCAGCTGCTAAGATGACTGCTTCAGACAGCATGCTACATCCTACATTTGAAAATGGAAAAGGTGCAAACGTTTACAGGCTGAACACTGTCTCACTATTTGGCCTGGCGCGTCAAAGGCTGGGAGCTGATCTTATGGAGGTTTTTCAATCATGAGGGACATGAATCGGGTAAGTAGATAAGTTCCTTTCCCTCAGGTGGGGCAGTGCAGAACGAGAGGGTATACATCTGTTGTGGGCGAGTGAGAATTCGAAAGTCAATGAGGAGCAACAGCTTCACGCATAGGATGGTGCGTGTCTGCAATAAGTTGCCAAACAAGCTGGTGATGACTGGTACAATTCCAATAGTTTTAAGGAATTTGGACGTGTATTTGAATAGGAAGGATTTAGAGAGACATGGGTCAAGTGCATGCAATCGCGGCTGAATCAGTTGAGGATATATGTTCGGACTGGACGAGTTCGATCAAAAACTGTGTTTTCAGTGCTATCCATATCTACTGGCTCTATGATATTGCAGGTAAAATGACAAAAAAGATGAATAAAATAATGAAGTAAAATTGTCGAAGTTGTTAAATTCCAACAACTTCAGATAATTTTATTTTCAATTATTTTAATTACCTTTTTTATTTGTGTTTTTCCACTGTTCTGTACCTCTTATTTCTTGATTGTCTCTCTTTCTGTCGCTTCCCACTCTTTCAATACGTTTCTCCTCTCCTCTTCCCGCTTTGCTATGCTTCTCCCCTGTTTTCCATTTAGTCTGCTTCACACATCCCCAACATATTTTGTCACATAGCACTGGCTTCAGCCTTGGTCATTCGCAGCTCCTAATGCCCCTTAAACCTCTCCGTGCTCTGTCATTATCAACTTTGCATCTGGAGACCTGACTCACCTTCTCTCAGCATGGTGTAAATAGCTCCCTAATTCTCCCCATTCCTTTTTTTATTTATCTTTAACAAAGGGTCAGTTATACTCGAAACGTCAGCTCTTTTCTCTCCTTGCAGATGGTGCCAGATCTGCTGAGATATTCCAGCATTTTCTCTTTTGGTTTCAGATTCCAGCATCTGCAGTAATTTGCTTCTATTAATGGCTGTATGATATTGCTGGGCACATGATAACTCCAGTGTCGACGCATGAGAGGTGAACAAGCGAAAGAATTCCCTCTGGAAGTCGCGTGAACAGTATTAACAGAGATCCAGGAAAATAAGAATAACCGGCTGAGATAACCGACCAACGCAGCTACCTCGCGAAAGCAAATGCCTACATTGCCCGTTCTCACAATCACGGCAGCTATTCATTTTCTGATTTGATATCAATCGCACGCTCGTCTGAGGTATTTCTTTTCGTTGCAAAACTTTTCAACAAAAAAAAGCATTGACTTTTGCGAACGCGCACACTCGAGCTAACCATTTGCTCTGATATCCAAAATTAAGCGCAATGTCTGGACGCATGCAATTTCAATCGCAATGCCACCAGCTCAGCTGCACTTTGTCATGTTGCCAAACATCATCTGGAGAAACGTACCTTCAACGATCGCTCACTGTGCTTCTGCAAACTCACAGACCTTTGGAGTTAGGGTTATATGCTGCTGATAAACTGCTGAGAACCTTATGCCAAGAGCATTTGAATTGTAATCTAGCAGTGGGATTCTTTCTGCTCCTGAAGAACGCAGTTGTTTAAAGTTTGATTGAAGATTTGTAGCTCGGGTATCCGTTGTTGTGGTTCTGTTCGCCGAGCTGAAAGTTTTTGCTGCAAACGTTTCGTTCCCTGGCTAGGGAAACACCTAGTCAGCGGATCCAAACACTCCATACAATCAACACTGGAATTCTTGGACATCATCAGGAATACACACATAGACAAAGAAGAAACTATGGTATCATTCGACGTGACGGCACTGTTCACTTCAATTGACAAAACCCTAGTCAGAGAAACAATAGCCAACCTACTGGACATACATAACAGAACACAGGAGGCCGAACCTCTCAACAAGGACGGCACACTTAAACTACTGGACCTGTGCCTCACCACACACTTTACATTCAACAATCAGACATACGAACAAATCAACGGAACACCCATGGGATCACCAATCTCGGGACTCATAGCAGAGGCAGTTACGCATAGGTTAGAGCATACAGCCCTACCATAAATCCAACCCAAACTCTGGATCAGATATGTTGATGACACCTTCGTAATCATCAAAAACACAGATATAGAAAAAACACACAGAATCATCAACGCCACACTCACAGGAATCCGATTCACACGAGAAGAGGAAAAGGATAGCCAACTCCCATTCCTAGACGTGTTAGTCGAGAGAACACCCAACGGAGAATTCACCACAAGGGTACACAGGAAACCAACACCAACAGACCAAGTCTTAAACTATGAAAGTAACCACCCCAACACACACAAACGAAGCTGCATCAGGACACTATTCAAAAGAGCCACAACACACTGCAGTACACCAGAACTGCGAAAAGAGGAAGAGGAACATCTATACAAGGTATTCGCCAAAAACGGATACCCACGAAACTTTATCACCAGATGCCTAAGAGATAGACCACGGAACGAGGACATGACACAACCAAGAGGACTAGCCACTCTGCCATACGTCAGGAGCGTCTCAGAACTGACAGCCAGACTACTGCGACCCTTAGGACTCATAACAGCACACAAGCCAACATCCACGCTCAGACAACAACTCACTAGAACAAAGGACCCAATATCCAGCATGAGCCAAACTAACGTAGTTTACAAAATACCATGCAAGGACTGCACAAAACACTATATAGGACAAACAGGAAGACAGCTAACAATCTGCATCCATGAACATCAGCTAGCCACAAAACGACATGACCAGCTATCCCTAGTAGCCATACACTCAGACACCCAGGGACATGAATTTGACTGGGAAAACACCATTATCATAGGATAAGCCAGACAGAGAACAGCCAGAGAATTCCTAGAAGCATGGCATTCTACCCTAACTCCATCAACAGACACATGGACCTGGACCCCATATACAAACCACTACAGCTGAAACTGACACCCGGAAGCGGCAAGAACATCCATCAACAGACATATCGACCGGGACCCCATATACAAATCACTGCAGCTGAAACTGACATCCGGAAGCGGCAAGAACAAAACAATATAAATACGGGAAGAAACATCAAAGCAGCACTTCACACGAGGCTCCAACAGCTCTGATGATGTTCCCGAGCCAGGGAACGAAACGTTTGCAGCAAAAACTTTCAGTTCGGCGAACAGAACCAGAAGAACGCAGTTGCTTTAGAGTCAGCAACAGAGCAGAACTCAATTGCACGTTTTCCTCAATGACTCATGTTGCTTATGCAACCTTCGTTTGACAGCATATTTAGCAAGTTATCACGCCTTCCTGCACCGTTTGTCAGCGACAGATCAGCTGCTAAGATGACTGCTTCAGACAGCATGCCACATCCTACATTTGAAAATGGAAAAGGTGCAAACATTTACAGGCTGAACGCTGTCTCACTATTTTGCCTGGCGCGTCAGAGGCTGGGAGCTGATCTTATGGAGGTTTTTCAATCATGAGGGACATGAATCAGGTAAGTAGATAAGTTCCTTTCCCTCAGCTGAGGCAGTGCAGAACGAGAGGGTATACATCTGTTGTGGGCGAGTGAGAATTCGAAAGGCAATGAGGAGCAACGGCTTCACGCATAGGATGGTGCGTGTCTGCAATAAGTTGCCAGACAAGCTGGTGATGACTGGCACAATTCCAATAGTTTTAACGAATTTGGACGTGTATTTGAATACTAAAGCTTTAGAGAGACATGGGTCAGTGCATGCAATCGCGGCCGGATCAGGTGAGGATATCTGTTCGGAATGGACGAATTCGATCAAAAACTGTGTTTTCAGTGTTGTCCATATCTGTTGGCTCTATGATATTGCTGGTAAAATGATAAAAAAGATGAATAAAATAATGAAGTAAAATTGTCGAAGTTGTTAAATTCCAACAACATCAGATAATTTTATATTCAATTATATTAATTACCTTTTTCGTTTGTGTTTTTTCACTGTTCTGTACCTCTTCTTTCTTGATTGTCTCTCTTTCTGTCGCTTCCCACTCTTTCAATACGTTTTCCCTCTCCTCTTCCCGCTTTGCTATGCTTCTCCCCTATTTTCCATTTAGTCTGCTTCACACATCCCCCACATATTTTGTCACATAGCACTGGCTTCAGCCTTGGTCATTCGCAGCTCCTAATCTCCCTTAAATCTCTCCGTGCTCTGTCATTATCACCTTTGCATCTGGAGACCTGACTCACCTTCTCTCAGCATGGTGTAAATAGCTCCCTAATCCTCCCCATTTTTTTAAAAAAAATCTTTAACAAAGGGTCAGTTGTACTGGAAACGTCAGCTCTTTTCTCTACTTGCCCATGGTGCCAGATCTGCTTAGATTTTCCAGCATTTTCTGTTTTGGTTTCAGATTCCAGCATCTGCAGTAATTTGCTTCTATTAATGGCTCTATGATATTGCTGGGCACATGATAACTCCAGTGTAGATGCATAAGAGGTGAACAAGCGAATGTATTCCCTCTGGAAGTCGTGTAAAAAGTACTAACAGAGATCCAGGAAAATAAGATGAACGAATCTTTGATTTGAATTGAAGCCTGAACTCTGGTTCTCCTCCGAGATTGTGCCAGGTCGACTGAATACTGCATATATTTCCTGTTTTGCATTTCGTTGTGAAATCAATTGAGATTGATTGATTTGCTGCAGACATCATCCAAGAGTCATCAAGGGTAAGGCGATCGAGTTGTGCGTCTATCCCTGTCAAATGTTTTATTGCGCTGGCGAGGCTTTCGGCTTGGTGATTTCGTGGTTCACTTTGTTTAGAAATACAGCAACGCAGCTGAGATCCGGCATGGGACCAACGAGTTGCCCTTCCAAGACAGCGATGATCGGCTTTCGAACGAATACACATCTGAATCGATCATGTGACAGGTTTGAAATCAAAAACCGGGACGAACCTGGGCACAGGGGAGATAATGACACGAGCGCTTCCCATGGCCAGTGGGGAATTGAACGCATGACCTTGGCATTATCCAAGTCATGCTCTAACCGGCTGAGCTAACTGACCAACAGAGCTGCCAACTGAAGGCAAATTCCTACATTGCCCTTTCTCACAATCATGGTGGCTATTCATTTTCTGATTTGATATCGATCGCACGCTCGTCTGAGGTATTTCCTTTCGTTGCAAAACTTTTCAACAAAAAAAAACATTGACTTTTCCGAACGCGCACACTCGAGCTAACCATTTGCTCTGATATCCAAAATTAAGTGCAATGTCCGGACGCATGCAAGTTCAATCGCAATGCCACCAGCTCAGCTGCACTTTGTCATGTTGCCAAACATCGTCTGGAGAAACGTACCTTCAACGATCGCTCACTGTGCTTCTGGAAACTCACAGACCTTTGGAGTCAGGGTTATGTGCTGCTGATAAACTGCTGAGAACCTTACACCAAATGCATTTGAATTGTAATCTAGCAGTGGGATTCTTTCTGCTCCCGAAGGACGCACTTGCTTTAGAGTCAGCAACAGCACAGAACACAACTGCACGTTTTCCTCAATGACTCATGTTGCTTATGCAATCCTCGTTTGACAGCATATGTAGCAAGTTATCACGCCTTCCTGCAGTGTTTGTCAGCGACAGATCAGCTGCTAAGATGACTGCTTCAGAAAGCATGCTACATCCTACATTTGAAAATGGAAAAGGTGCAAACGTTTACAGGCTGAACGCTCTCTCACCATTTTGCCTGGCCACATTGGATTTGTTACTGTGTAATTGGCCTGGTGTTAGATGTGAAGGTAGGTGAGCAATTGAGTCATCATGAACACAGTTCGGTATGTTAACTTAAACAATAGAAAGGTATAGTTATGTACTGCAGGGAAAGAGTTATATCCGAGGGAAAGGCAATTAGGATGACATTTGTCAAGATTTAGTTTGCACTAGATGTGAAAGGAAACGGTTGGTATGAGCACAATTGAAATGTGGAGCTTGTTAAAGGAACAGATATCGCATGTACTTGATGAGTATGTAACTGTCAGTTATGAAGGAAGTTGTCGAGCGAAGCAGCCGTGGTTTTCTAAAGAACTTAAAGCTCATGTCAAGAGAAAGTAGGAGGCTTATGTTAGGATTTGACTTGAAGGCTCAGTGAGGGCGATTGAGAGTTACAAGTTAGTTAGGAACAACCTGTACAGAGAATCCAGAAGAGACAGGAGAGGACATGAGAAGTCGCTTGCGGATAGAATCTTAGAAAACCCTACGGAATTCTATGTGTATATCAGGAACCAAAGAACGACGAGAGGAAGATGAGGACTAGTCAAAAATAGGAGTGATGAATTGTATGTGGAGTCAGAGGAGGTAGGAAGGCGCTAACAAATATTTATCGTTAGTGTTCATATTGGTTTAAGACAACGGTGTCGAGGAGAATCTGAGATACAGGCTACTAGACTTGATGGTTTACAATGCGGTTTACAAGGAGGACTTGTTAACAATTCTGGAAGGGGCGAAAATAAGTAAGTCCCCTGGGTCAACTGGGATCTATCCAAGGATTTCCTGGGAAGCCGGGGGGAGATTGCAGAGCCTTTGCCTTTGATCTTTATTTTCGATATTGTCTACAGCACTCGAAGATTGGAGGATAGCAAAAGTAGTTGCCTTGTTGAAGAAGGGTAATACAGATGACCAAAGTAATCTTGAACCAGTGAGCCTTACCTTTCTTGTAGGAAAGAATATGGAACTGAGTATAAGAGACAGGATGTATAATCATTCAGCCAGCAACAACTTGATTTCAGAGGGTCCACATGGTTTCGTGAGTTTTTCGAGAAGGTGACCAAGCATCTGGATGAGGGTAGGGCACTTGACGTGGTGTACGTGACGTCTGTAAAACCTTTGATAAGAAGCCACATGTTAGCCTGTTGGAGAAAATGCAGAGGCATGGTATTGACGATGATTTCGCTGTTTAGATTAGAAACTGGCTTTCTGTGAGAAGGCAGCAAGTGGTGGCTAATGAAAATATTCACCCTAGAATCCGGTAAGGAGTGGTGTGGCACAACGATCTGCTTTGGGATCACTGTTGTTTGTCATTTTCGTAAATGACTAAGACGCAGGCATAGGGTGAATGAGTTAGTAAGCTTGCAGATAACACTAAAGGTGCTGGAGTAGTGGGCAGCGTGGAAAACTGTTGCAGGTTGCAGGGGAGCTGGAATAATTTGCAAAATTGGTCTTAGAGGTGGCAAATAAAGTTCAATGCAGCGAAATGTGAAGTAATTCACTTTGGGAACAATAACAGGAAGGCAGAATACTGAGTTAATGGAAAGATTCTTGGTAATGTGGATGGGAAGAGTGACCTTGGAGTCCATGTACATAGTTTCAAGCCAGTTTGATTATTTTTTTGGATTACTTACCGTGTGCAAACAGACCTTGCGGCCCAACAAGTATAAACCGACCCTCCGAGGCGCGACTCAGACAGACCCATTTTCCTTCACTTACCCCTTTACCGAACCTGCACATTTTTTGGATTGTGAGGGGAAAACAGAGTACTGGGGGAAAACCCACACAGATAGCCGCTTGACGGAGGAACTGAATTCGCGTCACTGGTGTTGCGATGCAGCAGTACTAACCAGTGTGTTCCTGCGAAAGAGTACGACGTCGTCGGTTTTATTGGTGGAGGATTGAGTTCCTGAGCATAATGTCATTCTGCAAAGAAACAAAACACTTGTGTGGCTCCACTTGGAATATTTTGAACTGCCTGGTCGCCTATTCCTGGAAGAATGTGGAAACATTGGAAAAGTTGGAGACGAAATAGAACAAGATATTGCCTGTCCTGAAGGAATAGTCTTATCAGGAAAATCTGAGAGACTTGTGTCTGTTCTCATCGGAAAGAAGTCTGAGAGCAGATATGATACAGAGTTACAAGATTTCTGCAAGGTTTGTGAAGATGTGCAGCTCAGGTTAAGATTGAGGGTGCAGGTCTGCTCGCTGAGCTGTTGGTTTGAATCAAATCTACAGCTCTGCAATCAAAACTACTCCCGGGAGTTACAAGATGATAAGAGGATTAGATAAGGTAGACGGTGGAACTATTTTTCTTAGGAAGATGATGTCAGCTTGTACTAGTGGTCAAAACTACAAATTGAGGGTTTATAGGTTTAAGCCAGATGTCAGAGCCAGGTTCTTTGCTCAGAGAGAAGTAAAGGTGTGGAATGCCCTGCCTGTCAATGTCGTTAACTCAGCTAAATTATGGAGATGTAAACAATCCTTGGATAAACACATGGATGATGATGGGATAATAAAGGGGGATGAGTTTAGATTAATTCACTGGTCGGCGCAACATCAAAAGCCAAAGGGCTTGTGCTGCGCCGTATTGTTTCATTGTTCTACGTTCTAAAGCTAAATCTCCACATCGGAGACCTCCAACCCCATGGCATCAATTAAGATTTCATCAGTTTCCACATTTCCCTTCCCTCCACCTGACCTCACTTCAAAACTTCCAGCTCAGCACCATCCTTATGACCTGTCCCATCTGTCCCATTTCCTTCCCACCCATGTGCATCACCCTCCCCTCCAAACTATCAACTCTGCAACCTCCTCCGTGCACCTGTTGCATTCCCACACACTCAACTTGTCACCAACCATTTCCAGATTCCACTGTCCTCATCGCAAAATGTCCTCCCATCTGTTGCGTATCGTCAGTAAAACTGAGGACATTTCACTCTGCCAATTCCATCAAGTAATTAAGGCAGATATAAATCATGGAAGTCTATGACTCACCATTCCAGCACTGTACTAATTACCTTTTTACAACTTAAAAAATACGCAATAATCCAGATTCCGTTTCTTCAATTAAACAACGGACAATCCTGGACTTTTTTTTAACTTTTCATCGTGAACTCCAACCTTGTTCAATGGCTTTTCCTACGGTCTCTTATGGAATGCCTACAAACATTTGATCAACTCTGCTTGGAATATGATCAAAGGACTCTGACAAAGTTGTCAAGTGTGTTTTTCCATTCAACAAATGATGTTGACTCAGTTTGATTCTAATTATCTTTTCTCAACGTCGTGCAATTTCTTTCTTCACGATTGTCTCTCGCAGTTTCCAAATGACCGATAAGATATTGGAACAGATGGAAGCCATACGTCCCATTAGGTCAGCTCCAAGTTTTAATGAGGTCACGTCTGATTTGGTTAATTCCTAATGGCAATTTTCCGCCTTATCCCCATTCTTCTTGATTCCCAAAGTGACTAATTGTGCGGCCGTCTCAACCTTGATTATACTCAGCCTTGACAGCCCTACAGTGTAAAGAATTCTGCAGATTTGCTACTCTCTCAAAGACAGAATGTCCTCCTCATCCGTGTCTTAAATAATTAAGGGTTCCCCTGAGATTAGGCTCTATATATTCTTCGCAAATTTCGTTTTTCATTAAATGTCTTTAGTCCCAGTCTTCTGGAAACTGTCACTGATCGTTGGCAACATTTCCTCCACAACATCAACCCACCCATCCGCACTGCGCCCTCCCCTATCATTATAAACAGACCATAAAAATCTCCAGTTAACCTTCTTTGTTCCAAAGAGAAGAATCCCAACCTCAGTAATTTCTCGACAAAAGGGCTTTGCTCATCGCTGGACATCATGCAAGGTGGAGAATTGCGAAGCTGTTTGGGGAAAATATCGCCATTGGGAAGGTTAAAACAAAACAAGGGAAAATAACAGTGAACGCATGTCTCCAACTTCGGAAAACTTTAGAATCTCTTTGGGAAGCGAAACCACAGGTGAATGAAGGGTGGATTGTCCCACTTAACGCAGCCAGTCTTTCAGAGGCCACGACTGTTGATTCTGTTGTTCTCTAGACATGAACCAATCTGAGACATTGAAAGGATTTTCATTCCTGCGCGTCAGGAATTCAAACCTCGCCACAGCTACAAGACCACGTGAAGACTCGGGTACAAACAAGTTACGGAAAAGCCTCGAAGAGAGCAGGAATCCTGTTGTAGAAAAGTTGGTTGCTGTGACGTGGATGTGTTTCCAGCGGGCGCAGGATTGTCGCCATTTCACTGCAGTGAATGTCCCAGGATTTATTTTGCAAAAAGAAAAACGGATACAGGACATCAATCACTTCGTGAAAGGGCAGGCTGAAGTTTGAATTCGTGAAAAGCCTGTTTTTGGATCGGACAATGAGTCAGTTCACCCCGTCTCTGTTGCGTAATTGGTCAACACGTTCATCCATTAACCGAACGGTTGGTGGTTTGGGACGTTCCAGGGTCGGATCTCTCACTGGTCATACTTCATTGGCTTTCTTTCCTGCACAGCTCCGGGTTTTTAATGTGGTCACGAAAATGTGCCCCAAACAGGAATCTTATCCAAAGGAATTTCTGTATCGTTTCAATGGCTAATGCAAAGGACTGTGGATGTTGGGAATCTGAAAAAAAATAGAACATTCTGGGGAATGTCAACAGGTTTGTCAGTACTACTGGGAGAAAACGGAGTTCTGATAACGTTCTGAAGAAGTTTTGAAACGTTGAATCGCCTTTTCCCAGCCCAGATCCTGTTCGACCCGCTGAGTAATTTTCTGTATTTTCCACCGTCGTTTAATCTGAATATAGATCCCACCTACCGGGGTGAATCACCCAGACCCACTTTGTCCCGATATTTCATCGATTTGAAAGCTGTGGGTTTTGAATTCAAATAAAGCAAACAATGATTCACTACTGCTAATCTCCCCAGGGACAGAGACCTGGAAATGAGAAGCTTGTGCATCCATTTGTAGTTGTGGCCGAGTGGTTAAGGCGATGGACTTGAAATCCATTGGGGCATTCCCACGCAGGTTCGAGTCCTGTCAACTACGGGGAATTTGGGTCGTCTTTCCCTTTTGGAGATTCAGATCACGGCGAGGAGAATCACTTCATCCAGGTCATGAATTGTGCAAATCTACAGTTCACTCAATGAACTGCACAGATGCACACTTGTTTTGCCAAATTTGTTTAGACTCGTTATGACACAGCATAAACTCTCCAGCTTACGATAAAACCAGTAACACAGAAACGATTTATGCTGTACAGGAATCTGCAACAATTCGATTGGCCAAGAACTACACGAAGTAAAAATTCAGCACTTCATTTCTAAAGTAAAAGACAGATTAATTAACAAACCAATGTATTTCTATTACCCATTTTGATGTTCCATTCGATAATGCTATTCAGATAAAACTCCCAGTTCAGGTTTACAATACAGCATTTCTTTATCAAAACCAGGCAGCTGTAGTTTCTTGTCTTCGGATCTTCCTGTCTCTTCTTTGTCCCTGTTGGGAGATTCTGTGTCATAGATCACGGATCGAAAAGTTATTTTCCACATATATATTTTTTGAAGAAGATTGTTACATGCAAGGTCATGGCAGTCCTCCTCTCAACTGTTCAATGTCCCCCATCTCATACCCCAGAGCATCTGATTGGGTCCCTGTTTATTTTTAAAGACTTTCAAGACACGTAATTAAAATTTGAATTGAAATTTATATATTTTCCTGATTAAAATTTAAACTAAGTGGCCAAACTCGAACTATTTATGTCTCCAGGCAATGAACGAATTGAATTGTTCGACCCAGGATTACGTCGTTGTCTTATTGAGAACACTTGTTTCTGTGTCTGGTTGTTCTGCTGCTTTTAAATCTCTTAAATGTGCACTAATATGTTTAAAACACATCGCCTCTACAGGAAAAAATGAACCATCATAATGAAGATATGTTTTCATTTTAATTTTTAAGTACTTTACACTAATATATCGATAAATTTCATACAATTTCGACTTAGGTTTTTCCTATATAAACATATAAAACATAAAATAAAGGCAATCTCATCTGAACACCATCAGTTGAATCTGCGATAACATATATGTGATTTCATTCTCCTGACCCACAACATGCATGATTTTTAAAGTGAACTTCTCTTCCATAAGAAGCCAACGAAATATTCTCATATTATTACATATGTACAACGTTTTATGGATTGTGATCTGTGTACATAACCTCTCCGATCCATTATTCGTGGCACATACATTAAATTTGTAACGCCAGTACCAAACTCAATAGTTTTTTTTTCGATTGTGCAGCATTTCTTCTGATAGATGTTTATTTTCTATGAAAAGTTATCAACTGGCAGTTCTTCCCCATGCTCATTTTTCCCGTTGGAGTACACCTCCAACTCTAACGGCCATCGATGGCTACTTTAAAGTTTTTTAGATGTTTGGTGCAGGTAATACTGGTTTGGTGGTTAATATCGACTTCAAATGGTCAACTGCCACGTGGCATGTTGCTGTGCACCGAAAAGTAGTGTTTTTCTTCAGCAAATCGGTTAACGTTGCCACTACACTAGTACAGTTTGGAACAGACTTCTGATAGAGTCCGCTGAGTCTGAAGAATTAAAGAAACTCTTTCTTCGAGGTTGATCATGGGAATTCCTCAGAAGCCTTCGTCCTCACATTCTGGAGGGTCCTCAAACTGCCATGGCGGATGTTACATCCCAAGAACATCACCTCTGCTTCCGTGAATTCTGTTTTTTATATGTTTGCCATCGTTCAAAGAGCTCTGCCAACTGACCCTTGTGATCATTCCTTGAATTGCTAAGGATCACTACATCGTCCAGATAGATTACACAATTTGTCAACCCGGCCACAACTCTGTACAAGTGTCTTTGGGTGTGCCGGGCTTGTTCTTCATTCAAAAGTGCATCACTTTAAACTGATATACCCTATATGGAGTTACAAGCGCAGAGATTTGTTCACCAACTTTGACAATGGTACCTTCCAGTAGCCACGCATTATGCCGTACTTGGTGATGTAACTGGCTTGACGGACTTTCTGGATGCAGTCCTCTAATCTAGAAATTGGATATGAGTTCGATTTTGTAACGGCGTTGGCCATTCCATAATCCACACGAAATTCAACACAAATCATCTGGTTTGGTAACTAAGACAATCAGCGAACTCCACGCGCTCAGGCTTGGTTCACTGATGTTCTCGTCGAGCATGGTGTTCACCTGCATCTAGTCCTGTTAGCCTTTGAGACGATTATGTCGAGAGGGATACTGCTTTATCGCAGCAGAATTCCCCACATCTACTTCGTGTTCAATTGCTTTCGTCCTCTCTATGTGATTCTTGCATGTACCCTGACTCTGTCGGAACAAAAAAATCTTTCAACACTTTGCTATGCTCCTGAGACAGACAGCTTTCTAATCCATCCCACTCCTCAAGGACTTCATCATTTTAGAATCTGTTTTGAGGTACAGCAAAATTCAAAGCAACTGAATTCGATTCCTCACTCTGCTGGGCAGTAACGAACAACTCTTCCTCCAGTTCTTCCTTTGTTGTGTAATACGTTTTCAACATGTTCACATGACATACACAATACAGTTTTATTTTCTATCTGACATCTTTGCTAAATAGTTCAAATGACTCAACTTTTTCACAGGGACCACTAAATCTAACTTTAAAGGGATCACCTATGATTGGTAATAGTACTGACAGTTATCCCCGTGGGAAAACTTCTGAGTCCCAGATTTTTATCTGCCACCTGCGTAATTCTACGCTGTGCCATCTTTGGGTGCTGTTTTGCTGAATCACCGACCAAATTTAGTCTCTCCCTCAATTCCGACACGTGATTTAATTGTGTGATCTTCGACTTTGACTCTGTCATTTGTTTCTTTAATTAATTCCAAAGGGCAATCACTTCATGTGCGAATATGAACTTAAAAGGAATTGACTGAGTGGATTCGTTTGGAACATTTTTAATGACAAACAATACGAATGGGATATCTTTTTCCCAAGCATTCGGGTAATCTTGACAGTATGCTCTCTTCATGGTCTTCAAGGTCTTAAGCCATCTTTCTAAAGCTCCCAACGATTCAGGAAGATATGCACTAGATTTAAAGTGTTGTATCTCAGCTATCAATAACCTCCTTAAGCAGTTGAGCAGTAAAATTTGACCCTTAGTCCGACTAAATCTGACTAGTTAGGTCATAGCATGTGAAGAAAACTATTAACTCCTCTACCAGAATTGTGGCCTTGATACTCCGGGAAGGAATTGCCATTGGAAATATGGATAGCACACCCATTGTAGTCAACAAGCACTGGTTCTGACATTTAGTTCTCGGAAGGGGATGCACACAATCAATTATAATCCACCTGAAAGATTCTCCAACTGTGGTAATTGGCAACAAAGGCATGTTTTTATTGCCGCCTGAGACTTACCTGCCATTTGACATGTATGACACTGTCAGAAAAAGCAACCACATTCCGTGTGCATTCCAGGCCAAAGAAATGTATAGTATTTAGCTTGCGTGTTTTGTAACCCTCGGGGACCCCCTATAGGTAGTTCATGTGCTACCCATAACACTTCCTCTCTCTGTGGTAGCTGCAACACAGTCTTGTGTCCTTCGGCCCACTGCACGAATCACATCAAGTAGTGTATCAGCTGACCTAAACTCAACTCCTTCATCTTTCTTTTTACTTGTCACTTGGTGCTGTGCCTATTGAGAGTGGGATCTGTTTAACACACAGTCTGGGAAAATAGAAAGATATTTCTGTTTTAACTCCTCAGTTTCTTCGTTTTCCTTGGGCTTCTCCACAATAAGGGGAGTCACTTCCAAATTGGATCTTGCCAAATCATTTCCAAGCACATGCTGAATTCGTGGAACTGACACTCTGTCTAACCCGCCCAGCGTAAATTCCCCCGGCTTAAATTAGGGCTTCAACGTGATCTTACATAAGGGAACGCTAAATTCTGCTCATATATACCACAAATTACAACACTCATGGGAAATAGATATGAAAGGGGACATATTCGCCCATCCCTTACTACCAGCAACTGGTTAGATCGTGTCACTCTCGTGCCACCAGTTTGGCTTCTTTAAACACTTCTATTTTCCACAACACCTTTAATTATTGACAAGTACTGTCCGTTTTCAAATACTTTCCGTCTTCAACTTTGCCAGAATGGAAACAGCTGAGTCCTTTCACCTCCTTTCGACTCTCTTGGACTTCTTTTTTTCCTGCTCTAGTATCTTCCAAGTGCAGGAAGGTTCTTGGTTTCGTAATGCAGAATCTCCCCTTCTGCCAATTTCGATCCTTCACAGGACGAATATCTGTTCAAAAGCTTGTCTTATGCACCAGCATGTACTCATCTACTAATTCTGTTGTCCTTCTGACTTTCCGAAATCTTTTTTCCTCCACGTGAATTCTTGCAATCTCTAAAAGTGTGTTTTTGAACTCCTCCAGCAGAATTATCTCTCTAATAGCCTGAAATATCCTCTCATTATCCAAATAAGAATCTATCCATCAAAGTATTGTGTTTATTTCTTTTTAACTCAACATAAGTCTGACCTGTGTTTCAGAAACGCTCTCGATATACATCTGGTACCGGTTCAGAAGCACTGAAAGGAGCCTGTTTTACTCATTCATAATCTTTTCACACCTCACGTAATATGATACCAAATCCGTTACTCGCTCTGACTTCGAGTTTAGTCTGAACTCGCATTACCCATCAATCCTCGGACCATTCCATCTGCCTAGCCATGTTTTTGATTGAAATGAAGAAGGCTTCACCATCATCCTCATCAAAATGTTGCGGAGTTGTGACACATTTACATATATCACTAATTTCTCTTTTAATTTCCATCCTGCTAACTTCACTTTGCTGACAAAATCGCAACTTCTCAAGTTCAAATTTTCTCTCTCTTCTCTGTTCCTTTCTTATCTCCCTTTGCTCATCCAAGGAACTTCTCTCTCTTTTTCCTCCCTCCCTATTTCCCTTCTCTCTGTTTCTCTGTCTCTCTCTCCTTCTCTTCTCTAACTTTTTCTCATTCTTCTCCCCCCTTTCTTTCTCTCTCCCTCTCGCTTTCCTCTCTCTCGCTTTGTTTATCTTCTCACTCCATTTTCCTCGAGACTAATTTAGGTAACATCATCAGTGGCGACCTCGCAGTGAAGCGAAGCTGTTGTCTCCTGCTTTCTATTTGTAGGTTTGTCCTGGATGGGGTTCCTGGGGTTTGTAGTGATGCCATTTCCTGTTCGTTTTCCGAGTGGTTGATAGATGGTATCTAGATCTACGTGTTTGTTTATGGCGTTGTGTTTGGAGTACCAAGCCTCTAGGAATTCTCTGGCATATCTTTGCTTAGCCTGTCCCAGGATAGATGTGTTGTTCCAGTCGAAATGTTTTTATTTTCATCCGTGTGTAGGGCTACGATGGAGAGAGGGTCGTGTCTTTTTGTGGATAGGTGGTGTTCGTGTATCCTGGTGGCTAACTTTGTTCCTGTTTGTCCTACGTTGTCTTTGTGGCAGTCCTTGCATGGAATTTTGGAGATGACGTTGTTTTTGTCCATGAGTTGTACTGGGTCTTTTAAGTTTGCTAGTTTTTATTTGAGTGCGTTGGTGGGTTTGTGTGCTACTAGGATTCCGAGAGGTCTTAGTAGTCTGGCTGTCATTTCTGAAACTTCTTTGATGGATGGTAAGGTGGTTAGTGTTTCTGGCTGTGTTTGGTCTGCTTGTCGTGCCTTGTTCTCGAGGAATCTGCGGACTGTACTTTTTGAGTGTTTGTTCTTCTTGAATACGTTATATAGGTGGTTCACCTCTGTTTTCCGATGTTCGTCTGGGCTGCAGTATATGGTGGCTCGTTGGAATAGTGTTCTGACACACTACGTTTGTGTGTGTTGGGATGGTTGCTGGTGTAGTTAGGTATTTGGTCAGTGTTTGTCGGTTTTCTGTATACGCAGGTTTGTAGTTCTCCGTTGTCCTTTCTTTCTACTGTGACGTCGGTTGCTGTCGGTTTCTTCCTCCTGGCACTCCATCCACAACGCCATAAACAAATACATTTATCGAGATACCATCTGTCAACCTCTTAGAAAACGAAAAGGAAATGACATCACCCCAAACCGTCACTTTTACAAATTTCAAAGGTTTGTTTTGGCGGTAATGCTGCTTCCGTTTCCATGAGCTGGTGACAAGCTGTGCTTTAATGGTTACCTTTTTCTTTTCCTTTTTGTCACTTAGCAGCCATGTCAAGTGGACAATTGACCCTTTCAGTGTCTTCCACAATGTGACTTTCCATTTGTCTTTCTACTTCTGTTCATTGCCACCTTCTTTCACAGTCTCTGTCCAAATCCCTCATTTCCCGATTCTGGTCTTTGGAAACTCTGACTGCAGAAGACAGTGTGAAAGTGCAGCTGATGAGGCAATTTCTCCTCCCGCTGACTGGAGTGTGGAGAACTGGGCTCACATTCTCTAGATAATATATCTGTCACTTAGGCCTGAGGCCTTCGACATGTTTCCTTTTAAGTTCCAAATACAATTCATAATATTTTGCTTTTCGTGTAAAATTAATGAACAGTTACAGCAGAGAATGATCAGCGTGTGATATCCGCAGTGATTCCTGCCTCACCTCGTTCTTCCCAACAAACTGAGAATGAAGGACGGAGAATAAACAAGGAGGTTAAACCAAAGCGCTTCTAGAACCGAGGTAAGAAACTCCAAATCGAATTAGCAGAACAAAACAACGAGGTGCCAAAGAGGTCCATACTCGACGTGATTGTTCGGTGTCCGAGATGGGAAAGCTATCCAGCCTGAGGCACCTTCATGACTCTTGTTGCTGACTGAATCAGAAAGCAGAGGTTTCTCCAGACCTCCACGTGTCTCACTTTGCTGTCCCCACCACCTCCCCTGACCAGGTTTACATTTTCCTGCTCTTCTATGAGGTAAATGATACAACGTCATTTCGTGTCAATCACTTTCTCAGTTCCAGTTCCAACATGGCTTCGATTTCAGAGCACATGTGAAGGTTAGACTGTAAATCCATTCATTCCTGTTATGAAATGACTGAGCCACTAACATGCGAACTGCACCAAAGCATGATTCAGGATTTCTGATGTTGGTTCATTCGCGTTGAAAAACAGCAGACAAAATCAAAATGAGGCATTTCAGAGACTAACGTGGGATTAATTTGACAGAGAGGCTACATCAACAATCCGTGGGGCACAGTGACATCAGGAAATAAGTGTTTCCTTGTTTTCAACAGTGTTGCCTTCGCACTGAAAGCAAACGTGGTACCTTTGTTACAGAAAGGGTGAGGGGACGGAAACTGCACTCCTTACCAGGATGATAATTGCTGCTGTACACGTTGGCGCACGTTCAAGACAAGGTATGAGAGCAGCTTAATAAAGTTTCAGACATCAATTAATTGTAATTGCTTTCCATTTCACTTCTACAGCAGATATGGATTGTTTGCATCCAATTAGAAGGACTATGGCAGCAGATACCCGGAGAAACTTCCACGGCAAATCCCGCGCCCATCATCTCGCTGTTTTTTCAGTTTTGTCGGGTCTAAATCCGAGCAATCCATCGTTAGCAGCTGCATGACGATTCGTCGTGCTCATGAGTTGAAAGGTTCAAGAAACTAAGCCATTCCCTCCTTCTCCGGGGTATCTTCGGATGATCAGTGAATCATCTCATTGATAGAGACATGTTTCTAAAAGTGTCAGGTTCTAAGCAGACACCTGCAATCGGTCGGGAACAAGTGAAGAAGCGGAGTGGGAAAGTCAAATAAAAGTGCATGGCAATGATGACTGGAACGCATGAGGCAGGAAGTAATAGTGGAGCTGGTGGTGTTAGGCTCAGTGTTGATGCCAATGGGTCTGCCTACACTGCCCACTGTTGATTCTGGCTCACATTCACTCCAGCTCAATTCACCACAATAACCCTCTTCCTCTTGGTTTGAGGATCCCTCTGGGTGTGTCAACGCCGTCAATGGGCCAAGAAAGGATGGACACATTCTCCTTATTCTATCCGTTTAAACAGATGAACAGTACAGTTTGAAACCAATGTAACTGCACATTGACTTTCCCTGTACATTTTCAGTGGAAATGTCTGTGCAAAACTGTGAAATGTCTGTGCAAAAGCGGGCTATGAATGCAATTCTCACCAAACAACATTTTACACAAAAAAGAAAAACATTTCCAAACTATTTTTGATGAAGTGCTTAGAGAAATACAAGTCTGGATGGGTAAACACACACCTCGTGTAGGCACTGTGACTCGGTTCGTTAAAGTGCTTCTCTAGTAAACAAGAGAACTTGGATACAAATGCCAGTTGTGGATATCCACTCTTTCAAAGGCTCATTGTTTCATCTTCTTCAGATGGCATATTGCTGATCCCGCAGCTTTCTGACTTTGAGCTCAGCCTGTTGTGATTTGATGCATCTAGAGTTATTCCCTCCTTTTTGCTCCACGAATGAATGTTGTTTCTTCCAGTTAATACAAACTGGAATTTCTTTCCATTGTCCGACAATTTTTTTTTTCTTCTGTTGCGCTCGCTCCTTCACTCCCGGTTTTAGTGGGAATAACGAGTTGAGGCAGCAGACACTGCAGATTTGTCGGGAAATGTTGTGGCCATAGCACAGACACCAAGAGCTGATCATCTTCATTTTCTGCAGACAGCGATCATTCGTCTTTCACCAACGGTAAATACATCATTATCATCCTATATTTCGGATGAAACTGCTTTTATTTCCGGAGGAAAAGATGTTGCATTTAGAATTCGAAAGACTCATAACATGTTGAGTAAATAATGTCTCCTTACCGCAGCCCTAAGTAACAGATACATTATCAGGAGAATGTGGGCCCAGATATACACAATCCAGCCATTGGCGGGAGGACATAGTCTCTCAGCAACTTCACAATACACTGCCTCCGAATGTGAGACATTGCAAAGACCAGTAATGGGAAATGAGGAATATGTACAGATTCAGCGTCAGAAAATGTGAAAGAGAGTGTTGCATACGTCACACAAAGAGACAAATACAGGCTCCAATGATTTATACAAAGGGGGGACCAATTCTCCATTCGACATGGCTGCAGAGTGAGACAAAGTAAAAGAAAAGTAACAATATAAGCACCAACCTTCAGCAGCTGAAAGGCAACGGAAACAGCATTACAGTCGATGAAACCATTTCAAATATGTCGAAATGATGGGTGTCAGCGAATGAGAAATTTTGATAAAAATGTTGACAAAGCTGGTCATTTCCCCGGCATCATGATATATCAATCTGTTTCTGTCGATCTTGAACATTAACTCTGTTTCTCTGCACACATGCTGCAAGGCGCATAGTCTATCAGTCAATCCCTGATTTTGTTTTAGATTTCCATCAACCGTAGTTATTTATTTTGTGTTAGCATGAATCACGTTTGGCACAAAAGTGAATCAATTCTCAGCTCCACATTTCATTTCCTGTTTCACAAACACTGTCATCACAATGGGCGGGAAGTGCCGATCTCCCGTCTCCAGATTGGGAACTGAACGTGCGCCGTGGCAGTGAGTGAGTAGATCCATAACGATTACTTCACCAACGAGGGCGACAGAAAACACTGTCTCCTTTCTCAATGACGCTGCTTTTGCATTTTCCTTTCGGATCAGTCTCGCTGCAGATCGGTTTCCCCCTGTCTTACATTTTTTACAGCTTTTAAAAATGCCCACTTGGCCCATCACGCTTTGTGGCTCAGAAACATCATTCTATTGTCGTCCGACTTTTAGTTTTTGCCACATAATCTCGTTTATTCTGATGTTTCCAGGGCAAACGCCAATGAAATTCTCCCTGTGATCGTAAGTGATAGAATAATGGGACTGAAGTTTGACATGGTCATACCATGTTGTAGGAGAATGTGAGATGCTGGAGATCAGAGCTGAAAATGTGTTGCTGGAAAAGCGCAGCAGCTCCTTGGATGCTGCCTGACCTGCTGCGCTTTTCCAGCAACACATTTTCATATTATGTTGTAACCCCCTTGAGAAACTCATCCTCATTTTCAGCTACAGTGGAAGATATACGGACACATCTCCCCAGAGGGGCAGAGGTCCCAGGATTATACACGTTCCATGTGCTTCATGTTTAAAGGTTCTTCGACAAAACACAGCTTTAGGTTGAACGCAAGCTCATTTTCCAGTTAATATAAAACGTTGCAGTGAGCTGTGATATAAAATCGACAGTGAGCTGTAATAATCCCACCGGTTGTTCATGTGTAATGTTCAATTTCCCAAAATCCACCGCCTTGTGGCACCTGGGAATCTGAAAGAACAGCGACAAGCAAATAACCCTCATTTAAATCAACTGACACACGGCAAACTCGAAACACTTTCACGTCGGGTCTCGTTTTGCTTCTCTGCCTGTTTCATCTCCATCTCCTTCTGACCATCCAATTCCGAAGGTACTGAGCTGTTTGATATAAACACAGGAAAATCATAAATTCAATGATTACCTGAAAGCGGGGCTATGGAATATCAAACACCGAGTATTGAGAAGGTATGTGCTTGCACACGGCAGGATAATGAGATACCAGGATCTTATATTCCCGATTCTCATAGGATGAGTAACTGCAGTTGGTCACAGGTCTCCAGAACAGAAAATGTCTTTTGGCACTTGCACGGTTCACATCTCTTCTCCAATTTTGTGGTCCATCAGTTCAAAAGTATTTGCCATGTACATGTGCAACTGAACGGTTTGATGAGTGTGCTGGAGATTTGCACCAATCCTTACCTGGATCAATTGAATCCTCACGCCCTGATTTGATCCCAAACAATAGGATGGGTAGGAAACTTCGGTTTTCTCTGCACACAGCCGTAGTCGGCAGGATTCCAACCTCCGTGGGGAATTCCCAATGGATTTCAAGTCGAACACTTTAACTATTCGCCCACGGCAACAGAACCACGCCAGCGGTATACCTTTTCAGTTCTCTCTTTCTCCGTGGAGCTGAGGCAGAGTTAATCATTGCTGGGTTCATTTGAATTCAAAGATCAAAGGTTCCGAAAGGGCTAAATGTCGGTATATGTTGGGACTGGATCCTCCATGCCAATAGATGGAATGGACATTGAGGTGAAAACAAAAGCAGAAATTGCACGAAAAATAACTCAACAGGTCTTGCAGCATCTGTGGAGACAGATTCAGAGACAATGTTTCAAAGTTTCTTCAGATCATTATTAGAGGTTGGCTTTCCCCCACATATAATGCAAAACCTGGTGGCTTTCCCCAGAAGTTTCTGTTTTTCTTTCAGTGTCCCGAAATCCGCAGTCTATAACATTAGTCATTAAAAGAATACAGAAAGACGGCTGTGGTTCCGGATAAGATTACTGTTTTAGGGAACATTTTGCTGACCCAATTTAAAACCCAGAACTGTGCAGGAAAGAAGGCGGATGAAGTGAGAACAGTCATAGATCCGCGCCTGAAGATCTCAAACAACCGACCTTTCGTTTAACAGCCGCAAGTGTTGACCAATTTCGGCAGAGAGACTGTTGAATCCAGAGCTTGCATGGCCCTCTAAAACTGGCTGTTACTGATTTCACGTTTGGCCTGCCACTCCCTGAATGTCAATTATCCTCTATCATTATTACTTGCCCAAAATAAAGTCCGATGTATTCATTGTGGAGACAAGGTCACAGTCTGATCGCACCCTCTGCAGACACATTCATGTCACCGGTAACCGGCTCTTCTATAACCAGGACTGTATCCGTTTGAACCATTCAGTGTCTTGTCTGTACCAGAGCTTTCTCATTGTTCCAAAACCGAGATGATGTTTAAATTCCTAATGTCTAGGAATGAGGATCCTTTCAATATCTCAGATCTGAGCATGTCTGAAGAACATCAGAGTCAATGGTCCGGCCTCTTAACGAAGGGAAAGATGTCTGGACTGTCTCTGCTCAGTTGAGCGGTTCACACTGCATTTCCCTCTCATTCTGCTTCCCAATCTGGTCGTAAAGATTCACAAAAGTGCACACTAGATTTCCTGTTGCATTTCGTTACAAAAATTCCACCTGCCAACTGACAATGTTTTCCCAAATTCACTTCATAAACCTCCGCCTTACAACATTACCAGGCATGAGGAAATCCCCTTTTCTGGACAGATTGCCGAGGGAGGTAAGTTTTTTTTGGAGGAAAGGTGAACCGGATATTTCCACTGACTGTTCATAATGACGTTGGAAGGAGCAGTGAGGATGGGCAATTTGATAAACAGTAGGAAGTGTTGTCACTCACCAGGGCCAGTTACCTGAGCACTGGGATTGAAGATTTTTGAATGGAAGGCAGCACGTGCGCAGAATAAATGCAATCGAGCAGTATCCGTCGAAAGAGAAACAGGAGTGTATTTGTGGTTCAGACCTCGAGTTTCCTAAATGTAGACAAATGTCCAGAACTGTTTGATGCGACTGGGTTTTGAAGTTTGAAAAATAATTCGTACTGCAGGAGGTAAGTCGAAACTCAAATTGCCAATTTGTAGCCGATAGAATTCGAACCAATGCAGAGAAACCCCGGAAGGATTGCTAACGCATCACCTTATCCCCTCAGCCGCAGCTACGTGGGGCGTGGTGACCCTTAGCATTGCTTCTGGAATGGAGGCTTCCAACCTGAAAGACTGCTTCCTGGCTTGCTCTGTCTGCACAATGATCTCAATATTTGCTTTCCATATATATTTGTTAAGAATGGAGGAAGCTGATGGGAGTTGAACTGAACGACACACATTGATGTTGGATAGAGTGGATGGGAAGAATCCATTTTCATGCGCAGTGAGATTAATAAACTTGGTAATGGATCGAGAAAGAAAGATGTCGTTTCATTTGTATAGTGTCTGCCAGCGCCAAATGGATCACAGCTGATGAAGTGTTTTTGAAGCAGAATCGTCATCGGCAAATCGAATTTGTAAATCAGGGCAGATTGTTTAACCAGAGGTCAAAAACGAAAATAATTCCAATGCTCAGAATTGCCACTGGACACAAGAGTGAGTGCAGACCTAACTTTAGAGATTTGTTTTGCTTTGATTTAAACGTGGGATAGTGTGGACCAGAGGGTCTAATGTTAGAGGAAGGGGTTGCCCATTTAAGACACAAATGAGGAGGATATTCTCTCTTTCAGAGGGCAGCAAATTTGTTGATTTCCTGACAACAGAGGACTGACAAGGCTGGGTACATTCACAACTGAGGTAAAGAGACATTTACGCACTTTGGGAATCAAGGACCATGGGGTTAAGGCAGAACGGTGGAGTTGAGGATTAAATCTTCGAGTAAAATGTGAGGTCTGCAGATGTTGGAGATCAGAGCTGAAAATGTGTTGCTGGTTAAAGCATAGCAGGTTAGGCAGCATCCAAGGAACAGGAAATTCGACGTTTCGGGCCAGAGCCCTTAATCAGGAATGGGGAGAGTGTGCTAGGCAGGCTAAGATAAAAGGTAGGGAGGAGGGACTTGGGGGAGGGGCGATGGAGATGTGATATTTGGAAGGACGTCAAGGTGAGGGTGATAGGCCGGAGTGGGGTGGGGGCTGAGAGGTCAGGAAGAAGATTGCAGGTTAGGAGGGCGGTGCTGAGTTGAGGGAACCGACTGAGACAAGGTCGGGGGAGGGGAAATGAGGAAACTGGAGAAATCTGAGTTCATTCCTTGTTGTTGGAGGGTTCCCCCGCGGAAGATGAGGCGCTCTTCCTCCAACCGTCGTGTTGTTATGTTCTGCCGATGGAGGAGTCCAAGGACCTGCATGTCCTCGGTGGAGTGGGAGGGAGAGTTAAAGTGTTGAGCCACGGGGTGGTTGGGTTGGTTGGTCCGGGCGTCCCAGAGGTGTTCCCTGAAGCGTTCCGCAAGTAGGCAGCCCGTCTCCCCAATATAGCGGAGGCCACATCGGGTGCAGCGGATGCAATAGATGATGTGTGTGGAGGTGGATGTGCAGGTGCAGGTTTGGAGGTCCACCTCCAAACGGACCCCACCAGGGATGTATTTCCCTCCCCTCCCCTATCAGCGTTCGCAAAGACCACTCCCTTCATGAGTCCCTCGTCAGGTCCACACCCCCACCAACCCAACCTCCACTCCCAGCACCTTCCCCTGCAACCGCAGGAAATGTAAAACTTGCGCCCACACCTCCTCCCTTACTTGTCTCCAAGGTCCCAAGGGATCCTTCCATATCCGCCACAAATTCACCTGCACCTCCACACACATCATCTATTGCATCCGCTGCACCCGATGTGGCCTCCTCTATATTGGGGAGACGGGCCGCCTACTTGAGGAACGCTTCAGGGAACACCTCTGGGATGCCTGGACCAACCAACCCAACCACCCCGTGGCTCAACACTTTAACTCTCCCTCCCACTCCACCGAGGACATGCAGGTCCTTGGACTCCTCCATCGACAGAACATAACAACACGACTGTTGGAGGAAGAGCGCCTCATCTTCCGCCTGGGAACCCTCCAACCACAAGGAATGAACTCAGATTTCTCCAGTTTCCTCATTTCCCCTCCCCCAACATTGTCTCAGTCGGTTCCCTCAAATCAGCACCGCCCTCCTAACCTGCAATCTTCTTCCTGACCTCTCCGCCCCCACCCACTCCGGCCTATCACCCTCACCTTGACCTCCTTCCACCTATCACATCTCCATCGCCCCTCCCCCAAGTCCCTCCTCCCTACCTTTTATCTTAGCCTGCCTGGCACACTCTCCTCATTCCTGATGAAGGGCTCTGGCCCGAAACGTCGAATTTCCTGTTTCTTGGATGCTGCCTAACCTGCTGTGCTTTAACCAGCAACACATTTTCAGAGTTGAGGATTAAACAAATCTGCCAGGATCTCATTGAACGTTGACGCTGACGGGATGGCCCAAATGGCTTCCATCTGCACCAATGCCATTTCTGTGAATTTGAAAATGCTGGAGACCATAGTAACGGAAGTAAAGCAGATAGTTTAGAAAAGATGATTGTAAACTCAGTCAACATCTTTCGTTGAAAGGAAAATCACACTTTGGCAATTTGCCAGAGATTTTTTGCTGACATGACATGAGGATTTTATCAAGGAAGCAGATAGATGAACTCTATTTCTATTTCTAGCAGAGACTCAATATGGGGCCAAATAATAAAACGTCGTTGAACAAGTTAAGAGTTCATGGTGTTGTGTAATAAATGACTTTGACTGTCCATTATTTACTGAACACAAGCCACCGAATCATGTGTAATTTTTGAAGTTGTAAAATGTAAATCGTGAAATGCAGTAATGTCAGGCATATGGCTTCAATGATGTTTCTCTGTATTAACGACCTGATGAAGTGGCAGAGTGAAATTTGTCCAGTTTTGCTGATGATGCACAATAGATTGGAGGACATCTTGTGATGAGGTTGGGGAATCTGCAATGCGATATACTGTATGTAGGTCGTCTGGGTAAGGAAAAAAAAATGACAGATGCAGTTTCCTGTCGGGTATGTGAGGCCATGAATTCGGTAGGAAGAGTCAAAGTCCGAAAACTATTAAAATCGAGAGAAACTGCAATAAAATGTGGTGCAGAAGAATCTGGATGTTCTTACGCATGAAACAAAGATGAGCGATTGATTTATTATTTTCTGGCAAAAAGATCCATACCCTTCTCTAATTTTTGCAATGAGATGGTTTTCCAGGAAATCACTGGAACTAAGGAATCTGCAAATTAATCGAAGACCATGATAAGTTTCGTTTTGTTCGATGGGACATATTTGATACATCGTTTAATGTTCTCTGAACTTTTTTTACAAAAGAGCCGAGACTGGGCGAGTAAAATTAAGATCACTGAAGATTATTGCCATCCTTTATTTATCACACACAATTTTTTTCTCATATGTTTTATTTCACATCATAGTTGCTGTGAGTGGGCTTGCAAACTACACCCGCTGGTGACTTGTTTCCTCACAATTTCTCATATCTAAAAAAACAGATTCTACATTCTTACAATTGGACTATTTTCGACAGTCTTGTGTCCCATATCTCAGGAGGAATCCACTGCACTTGTATCGTGTTCACAGGATGTTCATGAGAATGTTCTCAGACTGAGGCATGGATGTGGAGTTAGGTTCGCTCGCTTGAGCTGGGAGGTTCATTTCAGAAGTTTCATCACTCTGTTGGTAAATCTTCAGTGGGCCTCAGGCGAATCAGTGAACATGATTCCTGTTTTCTATTTATATGTTTGGGTTTCTTTGGGTTGGTGATGTTATTTCCTGTGGTGATGTCATTTCTTGTTATTTTCCTCAGGGGGTGGTAGATGGGGTATAACGCGATTTGTTTGTTGATAGTGTTCTGGCTGCAATTCCAAGCTTCTTGGAATTCTCGATTGCGTCTGTTTGTCATGTCCTAAGATGGATGTGTTGTTCCAGTCGATGTGGTATCCTTCCTCATCTGTAAGGATACTAGTGAGAAGGTCATATCGTTTTGTGGATAGTTGGTGTTCATGTATCGTCGGGCTAGTTTTGTGCCTGTTGTCCAATATATTGTTTGTTACAGTTCTTGCACGTTATTTCGTAAATTGTATTAGTTTTGCTTGTGGTCTGGATGGGGTCTTCTAACTTCATTAGTTGCTGTTTTACTGTTTGGTTAATGTGATTCTATTCTCGGTGGAGTTTGGAGAGATGAACAGGCATCTAACTGAAAAGTGCAGAATACTGAATGTCCTGGGCAGAGTGGATGTTGGGAAAATGTTTCCATTAGTTGGAGATACTAGGACCTGAGGGCATAGACTTAGAGTTAAGCGAAGACCAAATAGAACAGAGATAAGGATAAAAGTCTTCATCAAATGAGTGGTGAGATTATGGAATTCATTGCCACAGAAGGCTGTGGAGGCCAGGCCGATGAGTATGTATAAGACTGAGATAGATAGATAGGTTCTTGAGAATCAAGGGATACGAGGAGAAGCGGGAGAATGAGGTGAGGAAACGTATCATGCAAGATTGAAATGTATAGACGACTTGATGGTCTGAATGGACTAATATCTGCTCCTTTATGTTATGGTCTAATATGCTAACTAAGTGCCCAAACTGTGTGTTCTGCAATGTTTGTTGTGTCAAGTTGCATTTTGCCTCAGTTTAGATACACAGCTTGTTATCAGCTGCAGATTTCATTTCGAGTTACTTGATCTTAAATCCACACCTTGATTACCTGAAAACGCTGGAAAATAATCAGAAACTCAGAGGGCGAGAGGGGTAGATAGAGTGGGAGAGGGGGTGCAGAGTGAGAGAGAGAGAGAGACGTCAAGATGGTTTCAATAGATCTGGGAATGCTAGACATTGAACAGGCTTTAACAATAAGTGGTTTGTATCAAAAAAAAGAAAGTTCTAAGTTAGGGTGGAACACAGGAGCAATGGAATATCAGAGCCATTAAGCCCGGAGAAGAGAAATAAAGTGTGTGCCGGGGCCAGCTTCCAACTGAAAGAAAATAAAGGACATAAACAAATGGAAACAAAACAGTATGTAAATTCTGAATTTGTTGCATATGGTTTTGAATCCAGGAAGCGAGGAAGTGTGGAGGAAGGAAGCTAGAGAACTCATTAGTTTGTCACCTGGACCCACTCTCTATCCTGTTTCAAGCAACACATTATAAATTAGAACACGTGGCCCAAAGGTCGAGGTGCTCACTGGCTGTCAGTCTCTCTTCTCCGGTTGTGCCTGAACACTGGCAACCTTTGAGACAGAACGTTCTGGGGAATCTTTTTCCCTGAGTTTGGCTTCTGCTCAATTAATCTGTTCTCCTCTTAGGTTCTCAGATTTTCTTTCGTGAATTTCTTTCCTGAGCTGACAATGTCACTTTTTTCTTCTTTCACAGGGGATTGAATAGAGACCTCAACGAAACAGCACATCAAAATTTGAAAGAGTGACCCTTCTGCAGGGCCTGAAAATAACCAGCCTTCAACTGTCAAAGGAAAAACTGTCAAGGGATAACCAGGTTTGACCTACAAAGAATGAAACCTGAAAGCAACAACACCCCCAGATTTTATGGACTACATAAAGTGCACAAACCAGACATCCCACTCAGACCCAAAGTATCACTACCAGGGACACCATCACACAAACTGGCTAAAGAACTGCAACAGAAATAAAAACACCTGATCAGCGGATCCATACACTCTATACAGTCAACGCTGGAATTCTTGGACATCATCAGAAATATCCATATAGACAAGGAGGAAACTATGGTCTCATTCGATGTAACGGCATTGTTCACTTCTATCGACAAAACCCTAGCCAGAGAAACAATAGCCAACCTGCTGGACATACAGAACAGACAACAGGGCGTTGAATCTTTCAACACGGATGGCATAGTTAAACTACTAGGCCGGTGCCTCACAACACGCTTCATATTCAACAACCAAATATATGAACGGTACACCAATGGGCTCACCCATCTCTGGACTCATAGCAGAAGCGGTAATGCAAAGGTTAGAACAAACTGTCTAACCGCAAATTCAACTCTGGGTCAGATATGTGGATTGCACCTTTGTAATCATTAAAAACACAGAAATAGAGAACACACACCCGATCATCAACGCCATCCTCACAGGAATCCGATTCACTAGAGAAGAAGAAAAGGACAATCAACTCCCATTCCTAGAAGTGATGGTACAGAGAACACCGAACAGAGAATTCACCACAAAGGTATACAGGAAAGTCACTCACACAGACCAAGTCCTGAACTATGAAAGCAACCACCCCATCACACACAAAATAAGTTGCATCAAAACACACTTCAAAAGGGCAACAACACACTTCAGTACACCAGGACTGCAAAAACACGAAGAATAACACCGATACAATGTTTTCGCCAATAACGGATAACCCCGCAATTTCATCAACAGATGCCTAAGGGAAAGGGAAAGGAACGAGGACATGCCACAACGCAAATGATTAGCCACACTACCATACATCAAGAGTGTTTCAAAACTGACAACCAGATTACTGCGACCACGAGGACTCATAGCAGCACACAAACCAACAGCCACTCTCAGACAACGACTCACCAGAACGAAGAACCCGATACCCAGCATGAGCAAAACCAACACAGTGTACAAACTCCCATGCAAGGACTGCACAAAACACTACATAGGACAAACAGGAAGACAAATAACGATCCGCATCCATGAACACCAATTAGCCACGAAACGACACGACCAGCTATCCTGAGTAGCTACACACGCAGATGACAAGCAACATGAGTTCGACTGGGACAACACTACTATTATAGGACAAGCCAAACAGAGATCAGCCAGGGAATTCCTAGAGGCAATGCACTCATCCACAGATTCAATCAATAAGCACATCGACCTGGATCCAATATACCGACCACTGCAAAGGACAGCTGGAACTGACAACCGGAAGTGGCAGAGAGAAACCACTATAAATTCCGGAGGAAACATCACAGGAGCGCTTCACAGGAGGCTCCCAAGCACTGAGGATGTCACATAGACAGGGGACAAAACGTCTGCAACAAAAATTC
Organism: Hemiscyllium ocellatum; assembly: GCF_020745735.1. Classification (NCBI taxonomy): domain Eukaryota; kingdom Metazoa; phylum Chordata; class Chondrichthyes; order Orectolobiformes; family Hemiscylliidae; genus Hemiscyllium; species Hemiscyllium ocellatum. The sequence goes on from NW_026867893.1 coordinate 1,172,856, forward strand.
GCAGCCTGGCCAACAGAACCACAACAACGAGCACCCGAGTTACAAATCTTCTCGCGAAGTTTTAACCCCAGTCCTGTTTCTCAAGGATGTGGAGGGGACCGGGTTTGAGAGTTGGGTTTGAGTTTCGCTGTCTTTGCTCTCGCTTCTGGTCTTACACATCCTCCGCCGTTTTCCTTCACTCACTCTCCATCTTGCACTCTCTCTACCTACCAATCTCCATGTCTCTGAATTACCTGATGCTTGGTTTTGCTTCTGTCGTGAAGAGATCACAGGCAATTGTTCGTGGAAAACAGCAGGGATGAAGACACAAGCTGCTGTTAGGGCAACATATGGAGTGATGTGTTCGCAGATTGTTTCCAAGGTAACAGATTGGGAATGGGGTTGCAGGTTCTTGATAGGGAACAGAATGATTTAACAGGCCATCAGTCGTAGAACAGAGTGGGGAATGTTTCACAGGTAATTCCTGGGGAGGCAGAGGGGGGATTGAGTTACACATTGTTGCGACGTAAGCAAAATGGGGCTGGGATCAGATCATATTGCTACGAAAACAGTCACGAAACGGGATCACAGGCCAATGCCTGGACAACAGAGTCAGAATGGGATTACAGGTCGTTGATGGGAGAAAAACGTGGGGTTGGGTTCAGAAAATTGATCGGGAAGCAGGATGAGAATGGGTTCACAGACCGTGGCTCTGAGAACAATCGTGCATATGGATACACAGACCATGGACATCACAGTGTGGATGGGATCACACGTCGTTGGTGGTAGAAGAGAGTTGAAATGGATTTCCAAGCCGTTGCTGCGAGAAAGGAATGAGGATGCGTTCATTGGCCATTCCGAGAGGAACAAAATGGGAATGGGTTCACAGGCCGTTGCGAGGGGTAGAGTATGGGGAAGGCTGTTGCGATTGATATGCAGCGGGAATGCCATCACAGGCAGTTGGGAGGAGAACAGAGTCGGGGTGAGGGTTCAGCCGTTACTAGGGAAATAGGGAGGACTGAGTCACAAGTCATTGCTAGGAGTACAGAACTCGGCCGGAGAACAGTCACGAGATGTGGCTACAGGTCTTTCATGTGAGAAAAGAGTGGGGAACGATGCACAGTTTGTTGTTAGGGGAGCAGAATGGGAATGTGTTCGCAGACTGTAGCCAGGGAAAGGATCAATTATGGTTTCACACGCCGATGTCTCCAGGACGGAAAAGAAGAAAATGGGAGAAACTCAATAACATATTCATTGGAATGATTTTCCCATTCATCAGAAAGCCAAATAACGATGAATCGACTCACCGCAGGAGTTTGTTTCACAACAGCGTGAAATAACAGTCTCCATTCTTGTCCAGTAACAACTCAACTTGCCTGGGACGTAAAGCAACAGTCGAGCTGCTTGTGGCCTTCTGCGTGGGAGGTGAACACCGTCATGACAGCTGAGAAACTTTGCAAGACTCAGCACGTTTCCACACCACAATTAATTCCCCTGGATGCTAACCAATTTTATTTTGAACAAAGATGCAGTGGGGATCGAAGCGGCATTTCAACAAAAGGATCAGCAGTGGAGTTGATCAGCTGAAACTACAGAGAAGGGGATTTGAACATAGCCACCTTTCAGGTTTGGAATTGGAAACTAGCGCCTCAGACTGCTCGGCCAAACTACCAGGCAGTCAGCCAGACCATTTTCTTGTACTTCTAATTGTGCTCTTGCAATAACAACACATGCGAAGTCAAATGAAAAGGGTTCCATGGTCCCTCTCCGACTCTCACAGCTGCTGGGATGTGCCGGCTACAATGTCAATTTCGTAACAAGTAATGATAGTTCATCAATCCGGATAAAAATCAATGGTAAGCTGAGGCTATCTTCTCAGACTCTTTTCAGCTACAAATGTATCTGTGAGTGCGTGAGTATACATGTTCGCTTATGATTTGGTCAAATTACCATGAACTGCTTGACATGTGGGCGGCACGGTGGCACAGTGGTTAGCACTGCTGCCTCACAGCGCCTGTAGACCGGGTTCAATTCCCGACTCAGGCGACTGACTGTGTGGAGTTTGCACGTTCTCCCTGTGTCTGCGTGGGTTTCCTCCGGGTGCTCCGGTTTCCTCCACAGTCCAAAGATGTGCGGGTCAGGTGAATTGGCAAGCTAAATTGCCCGTAGTGTTAGGTTAGGGGTATGGTGGGTTGCGCTTCGGCGGGTCGGTGTGGACTTGTTGGGCGAAGGGCTGTTTCCACACTGTAAGTCTAATCTAATCTAAAAATTACTGCAATTTCGATTCTTGCTTTGCTAAATGATTTCACCCATTGCTCGAAACAGGACAACTTTCACGTTTACACGGAGCACAAAACACACCGGACTGCAGGGAAAATGCACAAAGCTGAGCAGGCCGTGTTCCACATCATACCGTGCAGCATAGTTTCAGTCACTGTGTCTGTTTTGCAGAATAAGAGTCCCAAAGAATGTTCTCCACCCTAACACCGGAGGTAGCATTACAATCCGAGAACGACAGATCACATTGTGAGGATGCTCTGACCTCGGGGCCAGTTCGAGATGCCACTTTCCTTGCCTTTTATGCAATTGGCTGCAGGGATGTTCACACCTGGACATGAGCCACATCGATACAACTGAGTTGCAAACCTGCGTGGGAATCTACGAGAAGCGACTCAATAAATCTTGCTAAATTCCATGGTGCTTATTAGAAATGCAGTTTCTGTTCACCTCAATTTAAAAGGCAGTTTCTGAACATAGTAACTGAAGTCAAAAGGTAATTATCTCACCCCACCCCCACTCCGGGAGAGGTGCAAACTGCACTTGAGTGCTTTTTGTTCTTGATGTGAAGAACTCTCACTCCTGAGTCACCTTCACGTCTCTTGTTGCTGAGTGACTCACAAAGAAGGAGTTTCACCAGAGCTGCAACTGCCTCACTTTCCCACTCCCTCTCCCCGTTTACATTTTCCTGCTCATCAGTGATTTAAAGAAAACCAAATGAGTGCGATGTCATTTTGCATCCTCTCTGTCGTTTCCTCCGTTTCAGTTCCAATACGGCTTAGATCTTGGGGCTCACCTTAATTCTAGCAGTGCTATGAAATCACAGGTCCAGACGTTCATCTGAGAGTGCAATTTCTTTCATTGCCGTTGCTGATTGAATGAGCCACTAACGTGCAAACTGCTCCAAAACATGATTCAGGACCTCTGGTTCCAATTCTCGCACTTTGAATTACGACAGACAACTTCCAAATGACGCGTTGCAGAGACGACTTTGGGATACATTTGACAGACAGACTAGTTCAGGAATCCGTGGTGCACTGTGACACCAGCGCATCACCTTCTTCCCTGTCTTTGAACCGGGCCGCCTGAGCAAGGAATGCAAATGCGGTACTGCTGTTTGGGGATGGATCGGTAACCTCACTCTCAAACTGAATGGCACATGATCAGAAGCAGTTTGTAGAAAACCTTTACAATGCTCTGCACAGTAATCAAATGGAAATGCATTGCATTTCACTCCGAGAGCAGGTTTGTTCAAGCAAATTCGAAGGCAGGTTTGCAGGTGGGAAAGCAAGCAAGAAAGCTCCGTTCTTGTCCATGCAAAAGGCTGCAGTTGAAGAGCAAAGCAGTTTCTGCTCAGCTTCGAAGTGGGGACTTGTCGTGTATGAGGCGAACGTGATGACCACTACACTACAGAAACCAGCCTCCGCTGGCCGCATTGCGGCTTTTTGGCATCCAGCACTGAAAGTTGTAGCCATTCTACGTTTCACCTTTCTGTTTCCAACAGCTCGTTGTTGTCCAGAGTAATTGACATCTTGAAAACTTAAAAAAAAGACACGTGAAATTGGTGACAAAATATAAACAAGTATGTCGTCAATGTTTGGACTGTAGGGTGAGTTGGAATAGGCTTGATAACTTTCCCTGCAGCGTAATGGCTGTGACATGATCTCATGGAAGGGTTGTAAACTGAGTATTTACGTGTTTTACCCAAGCTGGGGTGAGTTGGAAACTCGAGAGCATAGGTTTACGGTGAATGGTCTGAAATTGACAAAGGACCTGAGGCACATTTCCCACACTCAAGGTTGTGAAAAATGGAATGAGCTACCAGAGGAAGTGGAGGAGGCTATTGCACTCAGAAAATTGCAATGGTAATCGGATGAGTTTCTGGATAGGATGGGTTTAGAGGGATTGGGGTCAAATGCTGGGGAACGGGACTTGTTTAATTTTGGTTATGTGGTGAGCATGGATGCGATACACTGAAGTATCTGTTTCCACGCGGTCTACCCCAATAACGTTCTGTTGCTTACACCGGTTTTAAAAGATTACCATCATGGCAGCAGGGACACTTGGCAAGATTGGTTGGTTTTGTGATTGAAAGGCTTTGTCCAGCTAGTGTACCACAGGGATCTGTGCATTATGGCATTAATTGCTCAGATGTGAAAGCAGAAGGTAACATTATTAGGTTTGCAGATGGCAGGAAAGGTGAGGGGATTGTCCACAGTGTGAGGATGCTCTCAGGCTACAGTCTGAAGGTTGACGCTGGGACAGAATTTCAAGAGAGTAATTTCAATTAATAAGCAGGCAAGAGCACAGCAGGCAATAAGGTAAAACTATCAATTAAACTGCATTTACTTCAATGGAAAAGGCTTGAAAGGTAAGGCAGATGAATACTCGGTTGGATGGGACCATGGAAATGGTAAATCACAGGAGTTACAGAAACAAAGCTGAGTGAGGGCCTAGACAGGCAGCTCAATGTTCCAGGGCACGGATGCAATAGGAAGGATTGAAGGGGAAGCAAGAGAGGAGGGGGATTGGTGATTTTGATCAATGAAAACATCACTGCAGCGTTTAGAGAGGATATTCCTCGAGAACGGCCAGCGAAGCTTTATTCGTGGAACTGAGAAATACGGCTGGATGATCAGTTTGATATGACGGTACTACAGGTCCGCAGAAATCAGCGGGAAATTGAACAGCAAATATGTCGGAGATCTCAGATATCTGTAACAATGATAGTGTTGTAATGGTCAGGGATTTTAACTTTCTAAATTTCAACTTCCTGCAGCAGGGAAGGAGTTGCACACCTCGAGATTTGCTGTGGGAAAAAAGGGGAATCCAGGAGAAAACAGTACAAGGAGGGAGCTGTCACACCAATGCCCCACCCACCCCCTTCCCATGGTCACCTTCTGCCCCAAGTGTAACAGAGTCTGTGGAAGGCCACATCGATCTGTACACCCACCAATACATTCCCCTGAGAGAGGGAGAAAATCAGCCTTGTCTGTGATCCATTACCAATGAGATGGTGAGATAGGAATATTGAATCCATTCACTATTATCCCAGTGCATTTGTTACAAATTCCAATAATTCCCTGTTAATGCAGTGTCTAAAACTGGAATGCTTATAAGGGGCCTAAACACCTGTCCGTCCACTTCTGTGTTCTGATCCTTATTACCTAGAATTTGGTCTCTGACTGTTTGATAATCTGAAGCCACATATTGTCTTAGTCATCTATTGTAATCTCTAATGGTGAGAGTTCCCCATTCTGCTTCCCATTCTGCCTGTCCTTCCACAATATTGTGTCCTGTGAATATTAATACCTCGACTGTTTGTTCACCTTGTGACAGTGTCTCCGTGATGGTGATTAGATAGAAATCACAAGTCACACAAGCAAATCCCTTATTGCAAATGCTTCATGCATTCAAATTAAGAAGCATTAATTTACTTTTAAAATCACAATTTCCTGTTACAAACCTATCCGTTAATGTACAATTTTAGTTAAACTCAGTCTCTTCCTGTTTCTTTCTGTTTCTCCTCAGCCACATCCCCATGTTTCAATATTTCAACATTTCTCTATGGAATTGGGAATTTCCTTTCAGCTGAGCCCTGTCCCTCCTTTTCTGTGTCAGTTTAAAGCACTCTGCATAGTCCTGGTCATATGATTGACCAGGTCCCAGCGCTGTACCATCCCTGTAAAATAGCTGACTCCTCTCTGAGTACTGGTAGCAGTGCTCACTGCAGCAGAATCACTTCTTTTGACACCATGGTTTCATCCTGATACCTTCCTGCACTCTAGTGATATCACTCATTAACTCTCCATGTGGTATCCCTCACTGTGTGGGTCTAACTGCTGCCTCTGTCAATGCCTCTCGCTCTTACAGCTGATCTAAGATCCTGAGATAACAGAATTCTTCATTCCAGAGAGAGAAGGCAGCAGAAGTCTGGGACGGAGACTGGCTTTCTCTAGATCTCTGTTGGACTCAGTGCTACACTACATGAGTAATCCTCACTGCATCATTCTAATTAACCATTCTGTCTGTTTCTCTGTCTCCTGCAGATACTCAGGATATTCCTGACATAGCAGAATTCCAACTCCTGTCTCATCCAGCATCACATTGACGATGGTTGGTCAGCCAGAGAGAGATCGAGAGGCAGATCTAAAGCTTTTAGTAAATCCTGCAACCAGTAAAATCACTCACAGTAAACAGCACAGGGAGGAGTTAGTGGCCTCTACCTTTAGACCCGGAAGACAAGACTCAGATATAATGCTGGTCACTACAAATCTTTGTACCTTTAACATCCTCCCCTCATGACTACAATAGTCATTTCTATTACCTTCATGTGCTGCCCTAATTCTGTCTGTGCCTCTCACCATGTCCCATCCCTACAGCCCTCATTTTTTTCTGAATATCCTCCTTATCCTTAAGACGCTCCCTATCTATGTCACCTGTTCCAGCCTCCACAATTCTCCTTATCTTTGGAAAAAAAATTCCATTCAAAGCTGATCTAATATCCTCCAACTCTCCTGATCGTTCTAACTACTTTTAGTTGTGAAACTCTCATTATCTCTGCAAAATACTATGAAACAGGATTTAAAGCCCTCCCTGCCGTTGCATGGTCCTCCCATCCATACAACAGTCCCTGTCTTTGTAACATTGTCCTGCATCTTTCAACCTCCTGTTTGCTGAATCCTCTTCAGGCACTGACTTCCTCCATTTCTGATACTTTCCCCTCCTCTTAGAAACCTCCATCTGTCTGATACCCTGCAGTCTCTGCAGCCCTCCCTATCTCTAACCACCAACTGCCGCTACAACCCTCCCTACATCTTTCCCACTTCCAGCCCCTTCAGCACCTTATATAAATGCAAACTCCCCATTTGCCAAGGCTACTCCAGTTCCGACAATATCTGTCAGAATCTGAAGTCCACACTCACTCTAACCTGCAATTCTTTCTCTAATCCATTAACATCTGCAGCCACCACTGCTGTGTGTACTTTTCTTCAGCCCTGCAGTCCCACTAAGCTTCCCAAGCTTGCATTAACTAAAGCCTGTGTATCTTAGTAATGTCCTAAAAACTTTCATGTCTCTGTAAACTGCTCCAAACTGTCCAGTATCTCCATAAACATCTACAGTTCATAAAGCTGTCCCCTTCTGTATAACCTCTTCCAGTCCTGTCAACATCCCCAATCTATGGGCCCCTTTAATGTTCCCTTGCTGTGTAATCACTTTAAGACCCTGACGAATTCCTGATCTTATCACCAACTGCAATCTTTGTGACTGTCCAGTTCCAATAAGACCGACTTTCAGTGCCAACCCATCCAGTCTCTACATTTATCTGTAATCTCCTTATCCTTCTCCAATTCTTTGATGTTAATCGAATTAAATTTCACGCTCTGTCCGCCCCCTCCCCACCCTCGCGACCACAGGAACCTCTTTCAGTTTGTGCAACCCTCCCCACCTGTGTAACTGCCTCCAACCCAGCAACCTGGCATTCTCCATGGCCTTCTGATCTATGCACCCTCCAGGACCTAGAGGCCTTCTTGTATCTGTAAGCATCTTCAGTCATTACAACCTTCCATATCTCTGTTAGTATACATGGTTATCTTCTCCCTGAAACACCCCCTGTCTCTACCTCTCAGTCTGCCTGCCTCTTCCTACATCCATCCCTACTCCTATCTCCAGAATGTAATCCAGCTCCCTCTGTCTCTGTAAATTCCTCCAAACCCCAAACTCCTTTGTCCCACTGACATTCTTGACCAGATGTAACTCTGTTAAAGTCTAACACCCTCGAGCACCTGCAAACCTCCCTATATCTGTAACCTCTTCTCATCTGTTCAACACCACCCCGCCCCCCCACCACTACTGAGGAATGAAGATCTGCATTCGCCATAAGGCAGATGGAATGACAGTTAACAGGTATGATAGAACCGTCACTCCGGAGATGTAGCTGCAGAATGACCATCGCTGGGAAGGGAATATTAAAGGGTTGTTGGGATCTCGGCAGTCTAGGCAAAAAGCCAGCAAGTTGTGAAGAAAGGATGAGATTAATGCATTAATGAGGCAGTCATGTGGATTTGAAGATCAACTGTTGGAATCTATTTGGGTGGAGCTGAGAATAAACAAGCAGCAGCAGCCGTTAGCAGGAATTCTTTTGTAGGCACCAGGCAGAGATGGTAATGTCAATATGGTTACAGTCAGGACACTGAATATACTTGCAGCAAGGGCAGTACAGTAACTGTGTGTGACAGTGGTCTCCATCCCGACTAGATATCAGGGCTGTAACGGATAGAATCCAGGATTACATATGAGATGGTTTTCTATAATATCATATCAAGGAGCCAGCCACAAAATTGTCTATTGTAGATTAAATGTAGTGTAATTATAAATATCTCATAATCTCATTATAAAGGAGTTTTGTGAGCAGTGACCCACAATGTTATAATGTAGATATGGTGTTTGAGTTAAGACCATGAGTTGTAGGAGTGTGGGCGGTCCTCTAAGCAGAAATGTGTGTGAAGTTTTGAAGTGGCTTTTACACAGAAACATGAACAGGCAGATAATAGAGGGATATGGATCACGTGCAGGCAGGTGGTATATGTCGAGAACAGCACCATGGCCAAGCACAGCCATGGTGGGCCGAAGGTTCTATTGCTGTGCAGTACTGTTCTATTTTCTAACTTCCCAGCATCTACCATGTCAACGCCCTTCAGAATCTTGGAAGTTACATTCAATTCCTGTCTCATTTTTCTAAACATCAATGGGTTCAACCTCAATCTCCTTCACCTCTTCCCATTTGAAAGTTCATCCATTCTCAGGATTAGCCGAGTTACCCTTCTGTGGCCTGCCTCCGTTGCAAGAATATCTTTCCTTCGGGCACTCATGCCGTTCATAATATTGTAGTTGTGGTCTGACTCGTATGTTGTATAGTTTTTGCAAGACAACATTCCCTTTGAAATAAGTGGCAGCATTGGATTTGCCTTCTCTAATACCTGCTGAGCCTGGAAGCTACCTTTTTCAGATTGACAAACAAGAACTCCCTCACCCCCTTCTGCTGTCAGTCTGAAACCAAATAGTGTTAGCCTGACAGCATGCTGATATACTTTAGAAAAGATATGTGAATAAACAATAATTGGACCCTTAGAAACACATTTTGTAAATAAAATGTGTTTTTGAATCAGTTGGACTTTATTTGTTGGTGTAAATATAAATGGCAGAATAGATAAGGGTGTAGGTGGGGCGTCTTGTTATGAGGGATACGTTCTATGTGAATTTTCAGAAGCCTTTATGTAAATTTCAATAAGGGCTGAGGGGTAACTTGTTCAAGGATAGTGCCCATTAAATATAAATAAGATCGTCTATGTGTAGAAACAGAGGAGATGGATGTGATATTAACCAAAATAAATCCTGTCGAGAAAGACATGGAAGCTCAGGAACTTTGGGAAATAATAGTGATGCCATGGAAAGAATCCTCAACAGAGAATATAAAGTGCTTGAATCTTAAAACAAATAAAGGTAGATCCATCCTCAGTAGCTCATTAGGTCGAACCTAGATTTTCTTTTGTGGGAAGCGAGGGAAGAGATTGCAGTGCCCCTAACAGAGATATTTATATTTTCAACAGACACAGTGAGGTGTTGGAAGACTGCAGGGCGGCTAATGCTGTTCCATCACTTAAAGGTTGCAGAGAAAAGCCAGGAAATTACAGCCCCATGAACCAAATGGTGGGGAACTTGTTGGAGGAGATTCTGATAGAAAGGAGCGCCACATATTTAGAAGGCAAGGGTTGATTCAAGATGGTCAGCATGGCTTTGTGAGTGGGAAACCTCACAAACCGGAGTGACTTTTTGAGGAGGTGGCCAAAGATAGATGAAGGCAGAGCAGTGAACATTGTCCAAATGGTCTTTAGTGACACATTTAACACTGTTCGAACGGATGTAGACTATCTAGTCAAGAGGAACAAGGAAGCTTATTTAAGGTTGAGGAAGTAAGGACAGACAGGGCTTTGTAGAGTTACATGGAGAAACATGGTGGCTCATAGGTCCAGAGACCCGATTTTGATTCCAGCCTCAGGTAACTGTCTGTCTGGAGTTTGCACAATCTCCCCATGTCTGTGTGGATTTACTCCAGGTGCTCCGGTTTCCACCCACAGTCCAAAGATGTGCAGGTTGGGTGACTCAGCCATGGTAAATTACCCATAGAGTTCGCGAATGTGTAGGTTTGGTGCATTAGTCAGGGCAAAGGGGGAGGAATGGGGTGGGGGAATGGTTCTGAGTGGGATACGCTTCAGAGTAAGCGTATAGAATTGTTGGGCCAAATTGCCTGTTTCCACACAGTAGGGATTCTTTGAAGTTAGCTAGAAAGGAACTAAGAATTGACTTAGGACAGCTACAAGAGGGGCATGACAAAACATTAAGCAAGGATTAAGGAAAACACTAAGGCATTCTCCACTTATGTGAGGAATAAGAGGATGGCCAGATTGAGTGTAGGGCCGGTCAGGGATAGTGGAGGGAACTTGTGTCTGGAGGCAGAGGAGATAGGGGAGGTCCTTAATGAATACTATGCCTGAGTAGCCACTACTGTGAGGGACCTTGTTGTTTGTGAGAGCAGCGTGAAAAGAACTAATGTATGTCAACAGGTTGATGTTAAGAATGCGTATTTGCTGAGAATTATGTAAAACATAAGGATAGATAAATCCTCTGGGCCAGACGGGATGTTTCCAAAGTTACTGGAGGAAGCGAGGGAAGAGATTTGTGTGCCGTTGGTGAGGACCATTTCAATTCCTGTCCACTGGTGTCGTACCAGAAGATTGGAGGATGGCAAATGTTATTACCTTGTTTGAGAAAGGCAATATAATTAATCCTGGGAATTACATACCATTTAGTCTTATGTCTGTGGTGGGCTGATTATTGGAGATGCCTCTGAGAGACAGGATTTATAATTCCTTGGAAAACCATAGTTTGATTAGAGATAGTCAGCATGGTTGTGTAAGGGGCAGGTCATGCCTTACAAATCTTATTGAATCCTTTGAGAATGTGACAAAACACGTTAATGGCTCATTCAGAAAGTACGGAAGCATGGGTTACAGGGAAACCTGCCAGCCTGGACACTGAATTCCTGTCCCATCGAAAACAGAGGGTGATAACAGATCGAAATTACTCAGATGCAGGTCGGTATCCAGTGGTGTTGTGAAGGGATCGGTTTCAGAACCTCTGCTTTTTGTCATTTTTTTTAGAAAATGACTTGGAAGTGGGTGTGGAAGAGTGGGTTAATAAGTTTGCCAATGTCAAGAGGTTGCTGGAATGGTGTATAGTGTGGAGGGGTGTTGTAGGCTGCAACAGGACATTGACAGGATGCAAAGCTGGGCTGAGAAGTGGCAGTTGGAGTTCAACCTCAAAAAATGTGAAGTGATTCATTTTGGAAGGTCGAAAACGAATGCAGAATGCAGGGATAAAGGCAGGATATTTGGCAATGTGGAGGAACAGATAGACCTTGGGGTAGACATCCAGAGATCCCACCAAAGTTGCCACACAAGTTGATAGGATTGTTAAGAAGGAATATGTTGTGTTGGCTTTCATTAGCTTAGTTTTAAAGCTGTGAGGTTATGCTGCACTTCTGTGTAGCCCTGGGTTTACCCCACTTGGAATATTGTGTTCAGTGCTGGTCCCCTCATAACAGGAAGGATGTGGAAGCTTTATAGATGGTAAAGAGGAGATTTACCAGGATGCTGCCTGGACTGGAGCACATGTCTTATGAAGAAAGGTTGAGGGAACGAAGGCTTTTCTCATTGGAGTGAAAAAGGGTGAGGGGGTCTTGGAGGAGGTGAACAAGACGATGAAATTTACAGAGAGAGTGAATAGTGAGATATTATTTTTCCCCGTCGCAGAAAATGGCTATCACAAGAGGGTAGAATTTTAAGTGAATTGAGGATGGTTAGGGGATATTTCAGAGGTAGGTTCTTTGCACAGAGGGAGTTGGATGGGTGGAATGCACTGCCAGTGGTGGAAGTAAAATCGAAAATTATATACATTTGGGACATTTAATAAGCTCTTGGATAGGCACAAGGATGGTATTAAAATCAGCAGTTTGCAAGTTAGTTTGATCTTGCAGTCGGATTAAAGGTTGACATGACATCATGGCCGAAGGGACATTTACTGCACTCTTCTGTGTTCTACGTTCCATATGGTAAACTGGGTAATAAGGATATGGCATTCAGAGAAGGTAGTGAACTGGATACAAAATTGGCTGGATGGTAGGAGACAGAAGGTGGTGGGAAACATTGTTTTTCTGACTGGAAGCATGTGACTTGCAATGTCGTGGCTGCAGAGTTGTTTGTCATTTGGATACATGGTTTGGATAGGAGTATTGGTTCCTGGTAAGTAAGGTTTTTTGGGTGACGCTGAAATTGGTGACACAGCGAAGTACCAACAGGATGAACAGGACTAATGGCATAGTTGGCTGAAGAATAGCAGATGGAGTTTAATTAGGTAAATATGATTTGTTCCATTTTGATGAAACAAACCAGGGTGGGACTTGTTCAGTTAATGTTCGGGCCCTGGGTAGTGTCGTCAATCAGAGACCCAGGCACACAGTTCTTTGAAAGTGGTGTCACAGGTAGACAGGCTGGTGAAGCAGGTGTTTGGGATAGTTAACTTCATTGGTCAGAGCATTGAGAGTAGGAGTTGGGACGTCATGTTGTATCTGTACAAGACATTGGTGAAGCCACCATGAAATCGTTGTTGATTAGCAGGAAGATCTCATCTGGTTCACTGATCTCTTTTTAACGTAGAACATCTGACATTCTCACCTGGACTGGCCAACATGTGACTCCAGATCCACATCAATATGGCTGACTCTGAGCTGTCCTCTGGATAATTAGTAGTGAGGCAAAGATTTCTAGCCTAATCAGTGACATACACATTCCATGAATGAATAAATGCAAGTACATATCTTCCCTCCCTACCACTGCAAACCCCTCCAGCTGCAGCCATCGTCGCCGGGTGTCTGTCTGGGGCTCTAGTTTGGATCGGTGTTGGCCCTTGGCTCTCTTAATGGCTCTGCGAAGGCCATACTTGGATTACTTATATTCAAGTGGGTCTCCTGATCAGAAGGCCTCACTCCTTGTTTTTGCAGGTTCTGTATATCCTGATTCATCCAGGGTTTCCTGTTGGGGAACACCTGGATTGACTGCCTCGGTGTGCAGTCCTCCACACACTTGCTGATAAAACCTGTGACAGTGGTAGCATACTTGTTCAAGGTACCTGCGGTCTGTTTGAACACGACCCAATCAGCTGATTCCAGACAGCCCCAGAGTTGATCCTCCGCCTCCTACAACCAGCACTGGACCTGTATCCGCGAGGAGGTCTCCTGCTTGAGCTTATGCCTGTAAGCTGGGAGAAGACACATGGCTGAAATGAGGATGGGGGTGGAGTGGTCAGCATCTTTCCCAGTGGTGTAGCAGTGGTCTAAAAATTGCGGGCCCCTGATGGGCAGATAACGTCCTGGTGGTACCTGGGCAACACCTTCCTCAGATTGGCTTGATTGAAGTCACCAGTTACAATACACAGGGACTCGGGGTGTTTTGTCTCCAGGGTGTTAGTGATGGAGTACAGCCCATCCAGAGCTTCCTCCCCTCTGCTTGTGGTGGTATGTACGCAGCAGTTAGTGTAGCAGCAGTAAAATCCCGTGGTAGAGTGGACATTGGAATATTATTTCACTGGCAGGAGAGATTAAGATCCGAATAGCACCAGAGTTGAGTAATTGGAAGCCTGTTTAGAAATGAGACAAGGAGAAACCTCTTCACCCAGAGAGTGGTTTCTTGAACAAAGGAACCACATTAGCTATCCTCCAGTCATTCGGCACTTCGCCAGTGGTCAGCAAAGTATTAAATATATCCACCAGGGCCCCAGCAATCTCCTCCCTTACCTCCCTTAGCAGCCTTGGATACATTTCATTGGGCACCCGGGATTTCACCACCTTTATGGCTGTGAAAACATTTAATACCTCATCTTTATTGATCTTACCATGTTCTAGATCCTGATCATCCCGACTGAAATCCGCAGCTACAATGTCTTTCCCCTTTGTGAGTACAGGTGGGAAGTATTCATTGAAGACCTCATATACTTCCTCTGGCTCCATGCACAGAATGTCCTTTGGTGTCTAACAGGCCGTACCCTTTAGCTGGGAACATTTTTACTGTAAGAAAACTAATAACATACCTTGTGGCTTTTCCTTACCAGTCTCTGCCAAGGATAGTTCATGCCCATTGATTGCTTCTCTTTTTTAAGAACCCCCTTGCACTCTCTCTACATTTGAAGGGCTTCACCTGTGTTTTTTTTAATTGTACTGTATTTTCTTTATCAAACTCACGATATCGCTTAATCAGTATTCGCCGGACCTGCTGCCTTTTCCATTCACTGTTCCCAGGACACACTGGCCCGGAATTCTCACTGTATCATTTTAAAATATTCCCACTTTCCGATTGTATCCTCAACTGCATATAATTCCTCCCAGTGTTTGGTTGTCCGATCCTGTCTAATGACAGTGATTAAGTTAAATGATAGTGATAATGAAATGACAAGTGGCCTTTCCCAAATTTAGACACTTACTTCTGCACAATCCTTACCTCGTTACACAATGACATTGAAACTTAGAGTTATGGTCACTATCCCCAAACATCTATCTAATCCATATCTCTGTCATCATGTCCAGTAACGACAGCCCATCCTGTCTCTGTGACATCCCTCAGAGGTTACCAACCTCCCCATCTGCGTACCCTATCCACGCTCCACAGCACACGATATCATTGTAACTTTCTCCAGTTATCACAGGACTCCTCCATCCTGTCCTATCCACCTCATTGCCTCTAACCTTTTACCATCCCTCTCAACCTCCTCATCTGTATAAAGTCCACCAGTCCCGACAGCCTTTCCTACCAATCCTCCCTTTGTGTAACATTATCAAACCACCTGACCCTTCTCCACATCTGTAACCTCACTTAATCTTTACAATCTTGTTGGAGTTGGAGACAAAATTACCTTGGACAAAGAAGTCAGCGGGTTTTGGAGGAATGTCTTTTTTGGAGGTTTGTTTCCAACGGGGTGTTGCAAAGGTCAGTGCTGCACCCCTCGTTGTTTTTCATATGAAAATGTCAATGGTGCGATTAGTAATTTTGCAGATGATACCAATTTTGGTGGAATTGTGAATAACGAGTAAGGATAAAATATGATTCACCAATAAATACATCAGCTGGAAAAAATGGGCAGAGAAATGATAAATTGAACTAATTGACTAAACTCTTGGATGGGTACGTGGATGATAGTAAAATGAGTTAAGTGTAGGTTCGTTTGATCTCAGAGGAGGATAAAAGTTCAGCATGATAACAAGGGCCGAAGGTTCCTGTACTGATCTGCGTTCTACGTTCCTTGAGGTAGACTGGGTAATAACATCAGGTCAATGTAAAAGGATACGTTATCCATTAGGTGTAGAATTGTCTTGATGGTAGGAGAGTGAGTGTGGTAGGAGACGTTTTGATTTTCTAACTGGAGGCATGTGACCAGCGTTGTAGTGGGTCCATTGTTGTTTGTCATGTGGATAAATGTTTTGGATGGAAATTTTGGTTTCGTGGTATTTAAGTTTGTGGGTGACGCTAATATTGGTGATATAGTAGGCAGTGAAGAAGGTTATCTGTGATACAACAGGATTAACAGTACTGCTGAAGAATAGCAGATGGAGTTTAATTAGATAAATGCGAAGTGTTCCACTTTGGTAAAATAAACCAGGGTGGGACTTGTACAGTTAATGTTCAAGCCCTGGATAGTGTTGTCAGTCAGTGACCCAGGGATGCAGGTACACAGTTCTTTGCAAGAGGTGTCACAGGTAGACAGGCTGGTGAAGCAGGCATTTGGGATGGTTACCTTCATTGGTCAGAGCATTGAGAGTAGGAGTTGGGACGTCATGTTGTATCTGTATTGGTGAGGTCACCATAAAAGCATTGTTGATCAGTAGGAAGATCTCATCAGGTTCACTTACCTCCTTAAGGGAAGGACATCTGACACTCTTATCCGGTCTAGACTACACGTGACTCCAGACCCACAGCAATATGACTGACTCTGAGCTACCCTCTGGGTAATTAGCAGTGGTGAAAAGAATGCTGGTCCAATCAGTGACACCCACATCCATGAATAAATAAAAATACATGCGTTCCTCCCCATCTCTGCAAAGCCCTCCAGCTGCAGTAATCCATACTGGCTTTGTAACACCATTCGGGCCCTGATCACTCTCTGTAACACTCTCACCACCTCCAGCACCTTCACCTCTCCCTGTTCCTATCGTATCATTAAACACTGACAACGATTCGCCTTCCCAGTGCCCTCCTACTGCTTGCAGACCCATCGCAATCTTCCTTTAACACCTACTGCTTAAACCCTAGCTCTCACCTCAGAGCTTAAGTACTTTTTTGTGATATTTTTAGCCTGATAATCTAATATGCTCCATTTTGTTTTGAGTGAGTGACAGGTATGAGTTTCTTGCTGAAGTTTTGTCTGTTGAATGTTTTACACTATTCCTTCAAATGTTTTCCACTGTTTGTTTACAGACACACATTTCAGTCTGTTTAACCTGTTTCCCTTGGTCAGTTCTTCTCTCAAACTCATGTAATTGGCTACATTTGTTTCTCGCTGAAAATGTGTTGCTGGAAAAGCGCAGCAGGTCAGGCAGCATCCAAGGAGCAGGAGAGTCGACGTTTTGGGCATGAGCCCTTCTTCAGGAATTCCTGCCTGACTTGCTGCGCTTTTCCAGCAACACATTTTCAGCTCTGATCTCAAGCATCTGCAGTCCTCACTTGCTCCTATTTTTGTTTCTAGTTGTTGCATGCCCTTTCCGTGAGTCACTTTAAAATTTTATATCCCTTTAAACGGTACTTTATCACAATTTCCCGGAGGACCTCTCAGTGTGACATTACTCATTCCCTCAACTTCATTACACAGTGGTCAACCTAAGATTGTTACGTCCCTAACCAGTTGCCCAATGTGTTATTCAAAGAAACAGTGACAGACACATTCTCTGAACTCTTCTTCCAATATCATTTTTGTTGGTGTGATTGCCACAGATTATATCAATATTGAAGTTTCCCAAAATTATTACTCTGCCTTTATTAAAAATTACAATAAATTCTGTTTAACGCAGTGATGAGCAATGAAATGCTGTTCGGTGCCTAAAACTGTTCAGCTGCTTGTGTCCTTGGCAAGTCGGAGCCAGAACTTACATTCAGACTAACTCTACTTCATGATCTGAGGCCAAATGCTTTCTCTGTAATTCTTTTGTTGCCCATTACTGTCAGCGTTACCCAACCCTCCTTTCCCATTCTGCTTAAGACCCCGCAAGATTGAACCATTGACTATATACGTTCCGCCTCTTATTCATCCGGTAACCACATCTCCCTGGTGTCTAAATCTCATTTATCTGTCTGTCAAAAATCCATCCAACTGATTGTGGAGACTTTGTCCATTCCAAAGAAAATCATAATTTCCTCTTTCCCACAATCTCCTGTCTCATAAATATTCACTGATGTACAGTTTCAGTTAAACTTTGTCCAATCCTGTTCCTTTCTGAATGTCTTCAGACACATTCCCATGCAGTTCCAATGCTTCTCTTTGGATTTGGAAAGCTCCTTTCACCTGAATGCTGTCCCTGCATCATCTCTGTCAGTTCAAACCCCTGTCCATAAACCTACCGACATGATTGGCCAGGACACTGGTCCCAGCGCAGTTCCAGTGTAACCATTCTAATGGATTGTTTTTTAAGTCAGGTATGAGATGTGGGTGTCTCTGGCTGACCAGTCTTTCTTACCCAGCCCTAGCTGCCCTTGAGCTGAGTAACTTGCTTGGCCGTTTCAGAGGGTCATTTAGAGGCAAGCACTTTGCTGTGGGGATGTCGTGCAGACCACGTGAGGATGAGCAGATGTCGTTATCTAAAGGACAAGTGTTTGGGTTTTTTTGTACATCAGCAATGGTTTTAGATTTCTTTATGGATTGTTAATTATTATTTTTAAAATTATTGAATTGAAATTCGCTCATTTCTGATGGTGGGATTCAAACCTGTCTCTCCCGATCATAAGCTGAGGTTTTGGATACTTGCTCAAGGAATAATCCCACTAGGCCATCACTTCACCTGCTCACAGGTTGCTCATCCTTGAGCACTGATACCAGTGCACCACAAAGCAGAACCCGTTCTTTCTACACAATTGTTTGCTTCTGACATCTTCCTGCACTCTTGTGATATCACTCAGTATACCTCCATGTGGTATCCCTCAGTGTGGGGGACTAATTGCTGCCTCTGTCAGTGTCTCTCGCTCTTGCAGCTACTCCCGATCCTGAGCCAACAGAATCGTCCACTCCGCAGAGACGCAGCAGCACAAGCCAGGGATGGAGAATGGGATTTTCCAGATCTCTGTGGGACTCAATGCCATTCTCCATATGGAACACTGTTTGCATCAGTCTAATTTCCCATTCTGTCTATCTCTCAGTCTCCTGTAGGTTCTCAGAAAGTTTCTGACTCAATTCATTTCCCAAATGCTGGGTGTCTCGGCCATCACCACATTGGAGATGGTTGGTCAGCCAGAGAGATAAAGGTAATGGAGATCTGGAGCCATCAATAAATCCCGCAGTGAGGTAAGATCACTCACGTTGCACAGAGCAGACAGCAATGAGAGGGTTCCAAACATCGGCTAACAAGACATGACACAGTTACAGTGCTGGAGGGGGAGCACAGTAGAGAGACACCCCAGGCTCAATCACCGCCCTGACTGTAAGTTTTGTTGTTTTGAGACAGCACAGAGAATTCACAATTATCCATCCAGGTCTGTGCCGTCTTAGTGAGTATCAGTAGAACAGAGGGAAAAGCAGGCCTCCCACAAGAGGGAGGGAATGCTGCCTGTGATCTTTCTGTTCTGTATTCCCTCTCCAACACTTTATCTACAGCATGTCAGTGTCTTCAATAATTTTTAACTCGTATAACAGCTTCTATCCCTGTAACCTCCTCCCTTCCCCTCCAGTCCCTTTACATATTTGAAATGTGCTGCACTCCGGACTACCATCCCTATTGCTGTAACTTGGTTCAGACTCTGCAACATGCTTTATCTCGGTAATCCCCCCTTCCAATGATAAAGTCATGCCGCACGGAAACAGAACCTTCAATCCAACTAGTCCATGCTGACCATGGTTCCTGAACGAGTGACATTTCCCTGCATTTGATCCATATCCCTTCAAACTTTCTCCTCTCCATGTTCCTACCCAAATGTATATTCCATGGTGTAGTTGTACTTTTCTCTCCCATTTCTCTGGCAGCTCATTCAATACGTGCACCATCCTCCTGTGTGGGAAATGTTCTCCTCCGGTCCCTTTTAAGTATTTCCTCTCTCACCTCATATTTATGCCCTCTAGTTATGGACTCCCCTACCCGGGGATAGAGACCTTCACTATTCACACTACGTATATACCTTGTGGTTTTATAATCCTTTATAAGCTCACCCCTCAGCCACCTACGCCTAAGGGAAATATGAAGGACGATACAAATATCTCTGCCACTGTCTCTGCTGCACCTTTGCCACAATGTTCTGGGATACACTTGTTCAGGACCTGGGGCTTTCTCTACCTTTGTGTTCTAAGATCTCCAGCACCACCTCTTCTGTAATGCAGACTCTTTATAAGACATCACTGTTTCTTTCCCTTTGTTTCCAAGTCTTTGTTCTTTGTACGTTCTGACATGAAATGTTCATTTAGGCTCCGCCCATCTCCTGTGGTTCCACACATGGATGTTTCGGATCTCGCCATTTTCTGTTGTTCCAGACATGGATGGCTTCACTGAACTTTAAGGAGTCACATTATGTCTCGAGTTAATCTTCTGTTGTTAATATACTTGTACAATCTCTCTGGATTTTCCTGAACCTTCTCTGCCAAAGCTCTGTCAGTTCCCCTTTCGACCCTCATGGTTTCCCTCTCAAGAGTATTACTACACCCACAATGTTCTTCAAGGGATTGACTTAATCCAGCTGTCTGCATATGACATGTATCCCTTTTGCCTTGACCAGAGCCTCAATATCCCCAGTCATCCAGTATTTCGCTCTTATGTCTGCATTGTCCTTCACACTAACAGGAATATGTGGTCCTGAAATCTTAATTTATCTCTCTTTCAAAAGAATCCCACTTTACTTGTAAATAGCCTCCACAAATCAAGTTTTGGACTGTCTTGTCTAATACCTTCTGGACTGGGGCAAGGTTAGTTTTGACCTTTAACTTGTGGACCAGGCTGTCCTTTTCCATCATATTTTCAAACTAATGGAATTATGGTGACTTTGCAAATGTGCTCCCCCAGAAACACTTCAGCCCCTTTCACTACCTTGTCTCCAAGGGGAGTTCAGATTTTATCCCTTTCTCCAGTCGGACCAGATCCATAGATAGAGACAGTTTTCTTGAACACGCGGAACAAATTCCTTCAATCCAAGCTCTGAACACTCTTGTAGTCCCAGTCTAGGTTTGGAAAGTTAAAATCCCCGACCATTACAACCCTATCATTCTTACAGATATCTGAGATCTCCGACATATTTGCTGCTCAATATCCTGCTGACTACTGTGGGCCTGTAGTACAGTCATATCAAACTGACTATTCATTCTTATTTCTCAGTTCCACTAACATAGCTTCACTGGGCGATCCCCAGGAATACCTTCTCAGTGCTGCAGTGATGTTTTCATTGATCAAAAACTCCATTCCCCCATTCTCTTGCCTCCCTTTCCATCCCTCCTGTTGAAACTGTCCTCTGGAACAGTGATCTGCGAGTCCTGTTTCTCCCTCAGCTGTGTTTCTGTAACTCCTGTGATTTCCAGTCCCGTGTTCCCATCCATGCCGTGCTTTCATCAGCCTTACCTGTCAGGCATTTTACATCAAAGTAAAATAAATTTAATTGATCAGTTTTCCCTCATTGCCTGCTGTACTCTTGCCTGCTTATCAATTGAAATTACTCTGTTGAAATTCTGTCCCAGCCTCAACCTTCAGACTGCAGCCTGAGACTATCCCCCTCACTGTGGACAACACCCTCACCTTTCATGTCTTTGCAAACCTACTAATGATTCCTTCTGCTTTCATATCCAAGTGATTAATGCCCAGAAGTAACAGCAATGGCTCCTGCACAGGTCACTGTGGTACACCCGCTGGGCAAAGGCTTTCAAACAAAAAAATAACCCTCCACCAATTGTGGATCCAATTTTACTAACTTGCTTTGGATGCCATGGGTTCGTCCCTTTGGGCCAGCCTCCCATGTGGGACATGTCAAAGACCTTAATGAACTCCATGGAACCCACATCATTTGCACTGCACTCATCAATATTTTCAGACACCATTTAAAAAACTGAACTGATTTATTCAGACAAGATTTTTCAGTTCTTAGGTCAATGGGGTCTCTTCTGGGATAGAGGTGACCTGTACAAAGGGATGGTTTACACTCGAAGCAGGGGTACCAGTATCCCTGAGTGGAGATTTGCTCGTGTTACCGGCAGGAATTAAACGAGTCTGGCCGGGAGTTGAGACTTGAATAAGAGAGGGCCATCAACTCGTCAGGAGAAAATACATTAGCCATCGAGAGCAAGTTTCCTATTCAGGATATCCAGGGCACATTAAAGGAAGGGAAGAGACTTCTGGTTTAAAGGGTATTTATTACAACGCACGAGGCCTGACTGGTAAGGCAGACGAGCTCAGAGCATGGATTGACTCTGGGAACTGGGATATTATAGCCATAACAGAAACATGGCTGAGAGAAGGGCAGGACTGGCAGACCAGTGTTCCAGGATACAGAAGCTACAGGCTGGACAGAAGGACAAGTAAGTGAGTAGGGGAAGTTGTCCCTTTCATTAGGGAGGACATAGCAACAGTGCTTAGGGACAATATTGTTAAGTGGTATTTGAATGAGGCCATATTTTTAAAGTTAGAAACAAAACAAAAAGGGGATGGTCAGTCTGCTGGGATGGTGTTCTAGATCCCCACATAGCCAGTGGATACGAGAGGAGCAATTGCATTGGTGAGATTGCAGGTACCTATAAAAATAATACAGTAGTATTGGTTGGAGATTTTAACTTCCCCTGGATTGACTGGGTCACCCAGAGTGTAAAGGTCCATACGGGGTGGAATTTGTCAAATATGTTTAAGAAAGTTTCCTAAACCAAGATGTAGAGGGCTCCATGCTACTCAGGCGGATGCAACACGAGACCTTCCCTCAGAAACCGAGGTCGGCCAAGTGACTGAAATTTTCATTCGGAGAGCACATTGCGTCCAGTGACCACAACTGTCTTCGTTTTAACATCGCCAGGGGAAAATGATCAGACAGGTCCACAGATTAAGGTCTTAAACTGGAAGAGGGCCAATACTAGGGCCATTCAGAAGTATCAAGCAGGGGTTGATTGGGTGCAGTTAAAAATCACACAACACCAGGCTATCATCAGCTGGTTTACACAGGAACCTCGATTATCTGAATGAAATGGGCGGGCAAAAGTTCATTCAGATAATTGATTATTCAATTAATCAATTCAATGCCTTTCCTCTGGAGCTCGGAATTTTTAGTAATGGCTAGACCCCGTTGAGGCGACTCGCCAGCAGCAAACCATGTGTGAGCTCTCACCTCAGCAGCCCCAAAAATCCATCCAACACCGACCCACACCCGCCCCGCCAACAAAACCATCCAACACCACCTCCACTGACCACCTGCCACTGCCACCAAACCCATCCAACACCACCTCCACCCGCCTCCCAAACCCGTCAAACACTGCCCCACCGGTCCCAAACCCATCCAACACTACCCCCACCATTCGCGCCCATACTCCAAGCTGCCCTGCCATCTGTGCGCCCGTCCCCATCATCTCCTCCCCCCCTGGGCAGCCGGAGTGGACACCAACAGTAAGAGAGCTGCTGCCTTTGGTGGTTAAGTCTCCAAATAGCGCACACGCACATGCACACTCACGCACACGCACATGTACACATACACGCGCACACAGCCACACACACACGTACACATAGACACACACACACCTTTTTACTGCAACATTTCGAAAAGTTCCACCTCTGCACTGTACAGGAAAATGTTCGAGAGAATATCTGGGGAAGGGGGTTTTAGAATTTAACACTGCATAGAACTTCAGGCTAAGTGTGGGAGAGGGTGTGAGGTCAGTCAATTGGAGATGGTACCTGGCCTCGATGTCCAGTACTATTCATGGCAGCATTTCAGTGAGCCGAGATCTGTTTTAATCAGTGTGAACAAACAAAAAACACAATCAGGGTTGAAACATCTCGTTGGTGTAATGTTTCTCTCGGGACCTTGATGAATCAGATATTAGGATAATTGGTATTTGGATAATCGAAGACCCTCTGTGTTTGGAAGTGCTAGATTTAGAAGTGCTGGGGATCATTCTAAAAGATGAAAGATTAATCAAAACTTGTTGAATATTTCATTCCATGACACTATCATCCTGTTGCTATAAATTCTGTGTCGCATGACTGTGCTCTCCAACCACCTGATGAAGAAGCAGCACTTCGAAACTAGTGCCTCTAAGTAGACCTATTGAACCTATAAGCTGGTGTTGTGTGATTTTTAACTTTGCCCATCCCAGTCCAACACTGGCACGTCCAAATCATGGGTCAGTCTGTTTGAAGGAAAAGGAATAACTAGCAAATGGGAGGCTTTTAAAAGTGTGATCTCAAGAATCCTCCAGTATGTCCCTGTTAGTGTGAAGGGAAAATCCCATACAACCCTTCCCACTTTGACCATTCTGGAGGAGGTGACTAATACTCCCTTATCTGAAAGAAACTGTCTGCAACGAAAATTACTGCCGTTCTGGAAAATCTGTCAGACTCCACCCTCCATAGCTAAATAATCTGCAGAGTCTAAACTTTCCTGAACCTATAAACATCTTCAGCCATGACTATCCTCCATATCTCTGTTTCTTCCTCCAGTCAATACAACCCACTTTATTGCTGTAATCTGCTCGATTCGCCTAAAACATTCCTGCCTGTGTAAACCTCTCCATCCAACCAACATCCTTATCCCTGTCAACTGGCCCATCCCTCCCAAACTCCCCATCTCCATGAACTCCTGCAGGCCTTACAGCTCTCTGCATCTCTGTAACGTCCTATGGCTCTTTGGTCCTCCCTCCTGTGAAAGCACTCCAATCCACACACCCATCCCAGTCTGAGTCATCTGCTTCAGATCAGGTGTTTCTGTTATCTCTGGCACTCCGAGCAAACCTTCCTAATTGTGTCTATTCATTCAGATCTCATCCTCTCCTGCCTCCTGAAACCTCTTCCTGCCATTGTAACCCTCCTGTTTTGGAACACAGAACAGTACAGCACAGTTTCTCCTGTAACCACATCTTACTAGTGACCAAATCTTTCCGATACTTTGACAATTCCAAAAAAACCTGTAATTGACATTTTCCAGAATTTCTGTCAGAGCCTAATTCACTGTCCTTACCTGTTTCTTTCTGCTTGTCTTCAGTCACATTCCATGCTGTTCTGATGTGTCACCTTTTCTCTTTGGATTTGGAAAGCTCCTTTCACCTGAACCCTGTCCCTGCATTCTTTCTGTCAGTTTAAAGCCCTGTCCATAAACCTAATGGCATGATTGACCAGGGCACTGCTCCAGCAGTGTTGTTTTTAATTCACTCGTGGCATATTGCTGTCTCTGGCTGGCCAGCATTTCATGCCCACCCCGAGCTGTTCTTGAGCTTGCCAGATCATTTCAGGAGACAGTTGAGAGTCAACTTCCCTGCTATGGGTCTGGATTCATAAGAACGCCAGACTGGCAGCCCATAACAGATTTCCTTACTTAAAGTGTAATAAGCAGTCAGATGGGTATCCCTGCTACCGGCATTAAATTCTGGATGAACAGTCGAGTGAGAGTAACATGAGGTCATTGCCTGGCCCATTGTTTGCTCACTCATCCTGAGTACTGCTCACAGTGCACCTTCTTCCTGACCGTGGTTGATCCTGAAACCTTCCTGCACTGGTGATATCATCGGTATCTCTCCATGTGGTATCTGTCATTGTGAGGGTCTAATTGCTGCCGGTGACTGCACCTTTTGCAGTTACTCCAGATCCTGAGCCAACAGAATTCTTCACTCCAGGGAGACGAAGCAGCACAGGCCAGGGACGGATACTGGGATTTTCCAGATCTCTCGGTGGGACTCGGTGCCATTCTCTATGTGTAACCCTAACCGCATCAGTCTAGTTTCCCATTCTGTCTGTTTCTCTGTCTCTGTAGGTACTCGGGATGCTCCTGACTCAGCAGAATTCCCAACTCCTGTTTTGTTCATCACCACATTGAAGACATTTGGTCAACCAGAGAGAAGTGGAGAGTGAGAACTGGAGCATTCAGTAAATCCTGCAGTGAGGTAAAATCACTCACAGTGAACAGAGCAGAGTGTATTTAATACATCGAACTTTGGTCCAGAGACATGACATAGATGCAGTGTTGGAGAACGAACACAGAGCATGATGGTCCCAGGCTCAAATCCCACCCTCTTGTTAATTTTCATCTCTGCTGTACTGAACCTTCCTGTGTCAATATAGGAAGTTCACAGTTATCAATCCAAGCCTGTGCTGTCTTAGTGAGGATCAGTACAACACAGAGCGAAAACAGGTCTCCCCAAGGAGATGGCATTGAAACTGGAATCTTTCTGTTCTATATTCCTCCCTCACGCTGTCTCTTGTCATGGGATAGAGTCATTCAGCAAGGAAACATTCCTTTCGGTCCAACTTATTTGTGCCAGTGTCTTGAATGCTGGTAATTCCCAGAAAATTTTCTGTTACTATAACTTCCACCTTCTCATATTGCCTCTGTGTATTTGAAACCTACTCCAAAGTTGAAGACTCTCCCTATGTGTAAATTGCTCCAGTGTCGATAACATGCCCAATCTCAATACTCCCATCCTGCACTTAGTCCAATACTCCCTACTTCTGTAGGCTTGCACAATACTTACAGTGCCCCCGTCTCTATAAAATCCTCCAGGCCGTACAAAAAACACCACCCACCTGTTGTACCTTCCTCAAGCCCCAGGTGAACATGATATCACTGAAACCTTCTGCAGGCCCTACAACACTTCTGCCTCCTAGCCTATAGCACCACACGACTCGGTAAATGTCTCCCATCCCTACCGAGTTCCTTATCTGTATAAACACCTTCAGACCCTTTTCAAACCACAACAGCACTCCACATGTCTGTTTGTTCCTCCACTCCCTACATCCCTCCCAGCACCTCAAACATTCTCTCTTTGTATAATTCTGCAAATTGGGGCTGCACGGTGGCTCAGTGGTGAGCAATGGTGTCTCACAGCGCCAGGTACCCATATACGATTCCAGCGTTTTCCCTGTGTCTGCGTGGGTTTCCTTCAGGTGTTCCGGTTTCTTCCCACAGTCCAAAGATGTACAGGTCAGGTGAATTGGCCATGCTAAATTGCTCAAAGTGTTAGTTGCATTGTCGGAGAGAAGTGGGTCTGGGTGGTTACTCTTTGGAGAGTTGGTGTGGACTTGTTGGGCCGAAGTACCTGTTCCCATGCTGTAGGGAATCTAATCTAAACTCGCCCTCTGTGTTCCATATTACTGTCCCTAAATATATCCCTTTATCCATAAACAGCCCCAAACTCTTCAAACCTCCGAGTCTCTGTGAACTCCCACAGCTTCAACATCCTCCTTAACTGTGTAAACTTTCCTAATCCTGGAACACTCTGAAAATGTGGGCATCCTACAATCTTCCCTATCTGCATATTCCTCTCAGGTCCTTGCAAACCCCCGATCTGTGGAACCAACTCCAATGCTTGTGACTCTCCCGATCAGTTTCTACAAGACTTACTATCTACGTAACATCCTCCCGTCGCTATCAGCAGCCCTGTCAATGTAAGCTCCTCCAGTCTCCCACCAATCTAATCATCTCCATATCCTTCTCCAGCTCTTTCACCCCTATCTGTGTAAATGTTACACTCCCCTACAATCATTTCTAAGACAGAAACCTCCTCCATGAGTGCAATGCTCCCTGTCTGTGTTAGTGTCTCCAGGCTCTATTGCTGTTCCTGTCTCTCTAAGCTCTGACAGATTGTCTAGCTTTCATCTCCATATAATTTCCAGAACCTCAGCACCTAACATCAACAAATGTCTTCATTAGCTACAGCCTTCTGTATCTCTGTTTGTTCCCCATTCTTTACACCTTCATAATCTCCGTAAATAACGCCATTCCATAAAATACTCCCTGTCTGCGTAAACTGCCCCAATCCTACACTGAGAAGACTCACTCTCCTTTGATCATCTGTGGTCCCTTCAGATCTCCCTGCATCTTTCCTGATCCTGAAACACAACTCATCTTACTTTATAACTCTTCTAAATAATATGTTACTCCCCATTTCTGTGACATTCTTCAGTTCCTGCAATTCTCATTCTTTATCTCCAGAGCTTCCAATCCCCCTGATCGATGTAAGGTTATTGATCCCTTGCAGCATGTGTAACACCTGTAGCAGCCTCCAACTCATCAATGCATCCTGTTGTTGTAACCTGCTCAAATACTACAGATCACTGTCTTTGTAATATCTTCCAGTAACTGCAATCCTGTTGATATCTGTAACCTCCACTGAAACAGCCCTCCACATTTCTGTGTGACTGATGGGAATGCCGCAAACCTCCCTTCACAGTCCTCACTAACTCTCTGAACTCCTGCAGCCCTACAACCACAGTATCTCTAGCTCGTCCAATCCCTACACTTCTCCCTGGCTGTGTGAACTGATCCAGCCCCTTCACCCTCCCTATCTCACTCACTCCTGCAGCTCCACTATTGTCTGTGTTAATGTAATTCCCAACACCACAATCCTCCATTAACTCCCTTCCACCCCAATCCGTGTAATCGCCAGTCCGTCCAATCCTTCCATTCTCCATAAACTCCTGCAGCTCCAATTTCACCTCGATCTGTGTAATCGCCAGTCCCGACAACCTTCCGTTCCTGAGCCCTGCACCAGCCGTTGGAACTGTTGTTACCTTGTCCCCTCCAGCAGGCACTACAACACTCCGCATGACTGTAACTGCATACAGACAATGCAGCTCCCCCTTTATATCTGACATCCTCCCGACTTATAACTCTTATAGTTCCTCACAATATCTCACTCCTCCATTCCCATCTGTGTTCGAGATCTCTAAAATGAATTTCTTCTTGTTTAAACTTCTGATCACCCAAAACCTCTACTTTTAAATTTGTAACCCCTTCAGTTTCTGTAACTCTCCATAAAACTGAAATCAATGACAGCACAGGTTCCCTTCCATAAATCTCTATAAATGCAATGGTTGTATGTGTTAAATTGGCACTTTTCATCCTCTTTATCCATCTCATGACTTCCAGCCCCTACAATCCCACTGTTTGGAATGCTCCCATTCTCTGCACCTCCACATGTCCTGGGGGTTTTTGAGCACCACTAGTGCTCCAAAGTTTATAGTCCACCCAGTTACTGCAAGTCTTCTAACTCTGTAACATCCAACAGTCTGCAGTAACAGACAACACTTGCTGGCTGTCAATTTGCATTTGTTGAAGTCTACACATCTCTTTAAGCAGCTCTGAAAAAGAAAAAGCCCTTTAGACTCTACAAATCCCAATCATGAACAAGCCACCATCTGTCTATTTCCTTTGCTTTCTTCAGAGTCTGCAACTCTCACTGTATCTTCCAGTAATGTTCTTGAGTTGCTGCAGGTCTGCCTAGCTCCCCAGATAACCTGTTCCATCCCATACAGTTCTCGCAATCACTGTAACACCCTCTGCTCTGTCTAGTCCTCTCTTTTCCACTGTCTTCCAGGTACAACAGCGATTCTGTAAGAGACCAGTGTGGAATGGGATGTTATAAACCTCAGCTGAGGCTTGTGGGCCTACCATTACCTGGGATAAACAAAGGGAGAGAACCTGAAAGAGAGCAGCACAGCGGGGAGAATATAAATCACCGAGGATCAAGGCCGACTGAAACTTGGAGTTGGAGAAACAGCAGAGCAGGAGGCTGGAAATCAGCTCCAAGTCTTAGAAGGAGTGACCATGTGAGGGAGCAACTTGGAGCAGGAGCTTGAGGCTAACTCACACTAGGAAGTGCAAGCACCAAAATGAGAGGATATAAATCAGAACTGAGGATCGAGGCCTAGTTGTGCCTGGGAGTCACAGTGACAGTGACCCTGTGAGGGATCAGAGTGGGTGAGAGCTGGAGGATTACACATCCCTGTGAGTCACAGAGACGGTGACCCTGTGAAAGAGAGTGGAGTGGGAGATGGAGGATTACATGTACCTGGGAGTCACAGAGACGTTGACCCTGTGAGGGAGTAGAGTGGAGTGGGAGCTGGAGGATTACACGTACTGGGGAGTAACAGAGACGGTTGTGAACCTGTGAGGGAGCAGAGTGGAGTGGAGCTGGAGGATTAACACGCCCCAGGAAGTCACAGAGACGGTGACCTGTGAGGGAGCAGAGTGGAGTGGGAGCTGGAGGATTACAAGTACTTGGGAGTCACAGAGACGGTGACGCTGTGAGGGAGCAGAGTGGAGTGGGAGCTGGAGGATTACACGTCCCTGGGAGTCACAGAGACGGTGACCTGTGAGGGAGCAGAGTGGAGTGGGAGCTGGAGGATTACATGTACCCGGCAGTCACAGAGATAACTTTCTGTTGCTGGGACCTGCCTGCACTGAGGTTGAAAGAAGTGCAACTGCCATCAGAGAAAAGGCTGTAAGTTCATTGGCTGATAAGTACACCGTTTTTAGCGACTGTCAGTTAAATTTATAAGTTAGCATTTTTTTTCAACTTCTGAAATAAGGGTTGAACAGAGAACTAAGAGGGAGAAGTGAAATTGTGATCCAATATAATAAATTATCCTCAGTAAGCCACAGTTGAATAAGGGACTTAACCATATTGTTATTTCCTGGATGTTAACTTCATCCTAAGTAATTTATGAAGTTACTCCAGACATGTTGCGTTTTAAGACATGGCCGCACATATTTGTCAGATGGAAAATGTGTTCTGTTACATTGGGAAGCCATGGCCCCTGCTCGTGTCCTAGATGAACACGGGGTCATGGAGCTCAGACAGGGACTAGATACTCTATGGGACATCTGTGATGCTGACAGATAGGTGGATAACACACACACACATCAGATCACCCTGCAGACATGACGGCCTGGAAGAAGGAAGGGTCTGGGGGACTAGGCAATCGGATAGAAACAGTCAGGGAATACAAGAATGTCCTGGTGTCTCCCTCCCAAATCAAATTCCCAGTTTGGAAGCTGATGAAGATGTAGACTGCTCAAGGGAGGGCAGTCAGAGCCATGTCTGTGGCACCACAAGCAGCCTGACTGTAAGGAGGGGAGGAGAAGAAGGGGGAAGTAGGGGGCAGTAGTCACAGGGGAGTCAGGAAAGTGAAAAAGGTTGTCAGTGTGTCTGTAATTCCAGGATAGTGGGGTCAAGAATGTCACTGTGACTGCAGGACATTTCTCTGGGGGACAGTGAGCAGTCAAAGGTCATGTCCATGTTGGTAGGAATGACCTGGGTAGGAAGGGTGAAGTGTCTGGAAATCAGCATTTAGGAGCTAGGTCGATGGTAGCAAGCAGGACCACTAATGTAGCAAGCCCTTGGTTACTGCCAGTGACTGTCCAGTGAAAACAGGACTCTGAGTTTTAGGTAGATGGGATTGTGACTAGAACGATGGTGCAGCAGGAAGTGCTTCAGATTGCTTGGGACATTGAGACTGGTTCTGGGGAAGGCAGCAACTGTACAAGCTGGATGGGCTGACGTGACAGAGCTGGGGACTGAATTCCTTACGGGGTGTTTGAGAGGGGTTGAAAATAATTTGGTGTATGCTTAGGGTACAACAAGTAATAATAGAGGAGACTACCAGGATTCTCAAAATAAGGGGGGATGCAGTTGCAACTAATATAAAACAACAAGTTTAACAGTGGAAGATGGAATAAGAAAGAGAGCCTTAATCTGAGGTACTCTGCATGGATATGAATACTCGGAGTGTGGGGAGTTCCAGATGCAGATTGGTGTGGGGAATCTGATATACTGATCACGAGAGCTGGCGCAAGGATGTCAGGTCTGGGTGTTTAATATTGTTGGGTAGAAAGGATTCCAAAATGATAGAAGGGGAAGGATGAAGGTAGAAGTATTGGTTTAGATTAGCATTAGTTAAGGAGTCCAAGAGAAAGAGGATCCGTCCAAGGACAGAATGAATTTGGCTGGAGCTACAAAATGAAACGTATACAAGTAAACTTTGAGGTACAGTCTGTCTTCCAGCAGCAAATAAATGATGGAGAGAATAAACGTGCAGGGACATTTGAGATCAACGAACAATACTGCAGATCAGTTATACTGAGAAACTTAATGTTTCCAGATATAGACAGGGATACTGGCGATGAAGGGTCATGAGGGCCAAGTATTCCTGGATTGCATGGAGAAGAGCTGACTTCAGGAGTATGTATCCAGCCGAAGAGAGCATTGCTGTTGACCTGGTCCTTGGGAAAAGAGATGGGGCAAGTGGATCCAGTGTCAGTAGGAGAACGTTTTGGAGCACAGCGATCATTTTATTGTAACGTTCAGGATGATGGTAGAGATGATGTGAAATAATTGAGAGTGAGAAACAGTAGTTGACTGTGAGCAGCCTTTAATGGGCAAGAATGAAGCTGGGAAACTTTTCAACGAGGCCAATGAAACGGTAGCTTTAAATAGTGTGAACAGGTCCGATGTAGCTGTTATTGCGGAGATGGGGCTGCAGTGTGACCACGACAGACCTGGATAATCAAACATATTTTCCCCATTTCTACAGGAAGGATAAACAGGCCAACACAGTGAAGTAGCGTTGTGTATAAAGGTGGG